>NW_026611611.1:0-103004 GCF_029532465.1 Lipomyces tetrasporus
TTTCCGGTGGTATTGTTGTCGTGTTTACGGCTTTTACCCAGGTACCGGCCTGACAGTTGCTTCGATCATACTTTTGAATGTCGGCGTATTCCCGATCATCGCGGCAACGATTGGGTTGACCAGGATCATGTGTGTAGCCGTGATCGACTTGTTTTCTCATGAAGTTATTTATTATTGACGATGGATAAACTAGAACATTTCTCGACTTCACGGACAATAGAGCTATTCACTATGGAATAGCCTTTTCGCGAGTACTCTTTCTTGTGGGCATTGTCCTCCTTATCGCTGGTGAATCACTTGAGGGAGACAATATCCCATCAGATGTCCTCACCGGCCTGCACTTGGCCGAAGCAGGATATATTTTTGTCGCGGTCTTTGCTGGCTGGCTGTTTGCTGTTCAGGCTCTCTTCTGGACTCGTCTGTCGAAACTGTCACGCACTAGCATCAGGGTGAGTGGCCCCTTCACTACCCTCTGCAATTTGGACTACAGAGACTAATATATTGCTATATAGGTCCTCAAAGGTTCTAGTGCAGCAATGCTATTGTTCGTCGTGCGCCTTGCCTACTCTTTTCTGTCGGTGTATCACTCTGCCGAATTGACGTGGAATCCCCTCGATGGACCTATTGCGCCATTTGTGGTGATGGTTCTATTAATGGAGTATATTGTCGTGTGTATCTATTTATTTACTGGGTTTGACATTAAGCATTCGGCCGGAGAACGCCAGGTCGGAATGACGACTGGGGACGAGGAATACGGGTTGGATCAGCTCAACCGGCAACGGCCTGAAAAGCCATGCGACGCCAGACACTGACATGATGAGAGTTCTGTAAGGGTGCACCGCTAATCTGGGATTGTGGGTGAGCAAAGATGTGGGGTTTTAGAATATTATTAACCGACGGACAGAGGGAGCGGAGAGGTCCTCTTATACCTTCTCCCGCTCCATGCCGTTGGCCGTGTACACATGAACGTATGTACATAAAACGATTGTACAAATAAGCGAACGAACGTGTGAGAACTGAGCACGAGTGTGGGCGTCCGGCATACTACCCTGGCGCGTCCGTACCCAGTGCGAGCATCTTCCCGACACCAAATGCGCAGATTCCTGCGGAGGTGGTCAAGTGTCCTCCAATTCTCCGCTAAGCGAGGTCATGCCATCCCGCTCCCAGTGGCAACTTGCCACAGGGAGAACCTTCACATCGATCCGGAGCTCGTTACTAGCTGGATGCTCCTACGGGGTTAGCACTGACGCAATTAGAGCCGCCGACTCTGCGGCTCTCGTGGAGCCCGAGATCTAGCAGCCTTGGAATTACTCTTATGCTGACTTTACAACGTTCACGTACACACGAGAACACGAAGCCGTGCTAGCCGGTGCCTGGAGCAACTCTGATCCCATAACAATATATTTACCTATGATGCTTCTAGAACAGGTGTTGCCAGGAATCCCCTGCTGCTTTGGGCTAGCGTTGCGCTGGCACCCTTTACAGGAATATCTGCGGAGTTAAACGACGGGGTGGGTGATTCGACCGAGGGGGGCCCCCTGACGCCGCATCCCTAACTAAAGTGCCTAACCACAAAGTAGGGATCTATGCCGGATTAGTACGGGCTCTAGACTCTCTTGGTTAGCGTTGCGCCTGAAATCATTGATCCTTGGGAATTTCTAGTCTCGAGGCTCAGTTTCGAGATTCCTACAACACTGCAAACGGCCTATTTCTCATATTTAGTAATGAATCTTTGTAATTGATTTACAATTCACCGATATCTCCGGTCTCCGCTTCCCAGTAATGTAGCAGGATGAAAAATATATAAAGGTCGTGGAAGCAGCCTCGATAGAACGATACTTCAATGAAGATTCTAAACACAAGCAGATTGTCAAGACTCAGAATATATTCTTTCAATCGACCAGCCTCCAGATTTAGTACCCTCGTTTTCAACAAAATGTCGGCCCAAATCGCTCTTGCTCTCACTGAGGTCGCCGCACCTCTGACCAAAATCACCTTGCCCATTCCTGACGCCTCTGAGTTGAAAGAAAACCAGGTTCTCATCAAGATCACGGCCGCTGGACGTTAGTTCAATATTCTCACCTTTGTACATTCAGTACCCATCCCTAACGATCTCACAGTTGCGCCTCTCGACCAGAAGTTTCGCGACAGAGGACACCTCAATATTGGCTCGCGACTCCCCGCTGTCATTGCCGGCGACCTGGTCGGCACCCTGGTGAAGAATGGCCCAAACGCTACATTTCCCATCGGCGCCCATATATTCTCTCAGATGTTATTCCATCTTCCCAAGAGTGGCGGTCTCCAAGAATACACCATCATCGACTGCCGCTACGCCGCCGTTGTTCCAGCTAACATCTCCGATGCCGAGGCTGCCCTCTACCCCATCAACGCCGTCACATCTGCAATGAGCCTGTTCTCCGTGTCCGGGTTCGGTTTACCCCTTCCTGGGACGCCTGGGTCCGAGGGCTTCGATTATGCCTCACAGAAAGTGGTCATCGTCGGTGGCGGGACCAACACCGGGAAGCTCGCCATTCAATTCGCGCGCCTGGCTGGCATTGGCACCATCATTGCCATTGCATCCCCTTCAGGTGCGGAGCTTCTGAAGAGCTTCGGTGCTACGCATGTCATCGCCCGCCAGGACTCCGATATCGAGGCGCAAGTCCGTCGTATTGTGGGTGATGACTTGCTCTACGTGTATGATACGATCGCACTCGGCAATTTGAGTCTTGGGGCGTCCCTCCTGTCGAATTCAAAGAAAGGGACGCTTGTGTTTCTCGTATCAGGGCAGGTGGACGAGGCTGTGCTTGCACAGAAGAAAGCGGGCATTGACGTTAAGCGCATGCAAGGATTTTCTCATGCCATTCCAGAGTTTGGCCAGCTATTTTGGAAAATTTTTCCCACATGGTTGGAATCAGGCAAAATAATTCCATTGAAGTATAACGTCATTGACGGCTTGGATGCTAAGAAGGTGAATAAGGCGCTGGACGAGTATGGACAGGGGAGAAGTGGGGAACGTTATCATATTCGCATTGACTAAGCACTGTTAGCCATAGCTGCTCGAAACACGAAGAGGCTGGCTTTAATCTAGATATTTTGAATGATGCAGACTAAATAGACTTGTGACAAGGCTAGAGTGATAGGTTGGACAAGAACGAGGTGACTTCCCAACTTCTGTCTCTTGCGACCAGAAGATAGCTCAAGTAAAATTGACCAGCTCAAGACAGGATACCTATTTATGTGAACGACTTTAGGAAGAACATGTTCAAATATGAGCATAGCCCCGCTGTTTTGAATAACGATATACTGCCATGTTTGATAAGATATACCGTACCTTTAACGGGGCGGAGGATGCTGGAATGGATGGCTGGGAATAGAGAAGTTAGGGCTAATTTTAACAGTAGAATAAAGACACCCTGAGTGATCAAGTGGAGTTGATAGTTTTCATATGGAGGACTTAGATTGAGTAATTAGTTCTCAAGAATTAGTAAATAGCATTCCTGCCCACATAAGAGTATAACCATTCGCGACAGATTCATTTGGATAAGTTGTTGAGGTCTTAAGCGTATGCCACATTAGCTTCTTGAATATGGCGTTTAAATTTTGGGGGTTATACCTTTGAAAGTAGAGTAGCTTGACCAATACCCATGTTGGGACCAATCCATGCCAGGCACTCCCTCATTCGATCCTGTCGCTGCGGCGATACGACGGATAAGTTCGCAGTTACGAACAACGGATGCATAAGGAGCAGACCGCCGACTGATCTCCCCGGAACTAATGCTAATGCGGTGTCGCTCTCAGCATGCTTCACGAAAGTCGCCAGATTCTCCGAGAGGTGAAACGGGATTGATGCCATCATGTCACTGGCAAGCTCGCAGGCCTCGACTTTCAGATCGTGGCAGCCCGTTTTCTTCTCTAGTCGCTGTGAACAGCGGATAATAACGTCGAGAATCATAAGGCGGACCTTGCGATATGTATTCCAGACCGCCCCAACATATACTGTTCTGTTAGTAAGTGGGTATGTTCCTTGAGCGATTATCCACTTACTGTCAAGATAAGCGTCAACCCGCCCGGACAACCAGCCCAAGCCCTGCGCGGTACTATCTTGTCTGGGGTTTATAAACGCAATCGTCCTCGGTCTCCACTCTTCGGGTTGGCTGGCTGGCCACCTTGAGCATTCCTCGTTCAACAGCCTTGCTTCCTTCAGAGCATTTTGAATGTCCTCCACGATCGTTAAGGCGTTTGACAGAAGGGCCGCTGCTGTCGTTAAAAGCGGCCAGGACTTAACAAGGAACGCGTCCAGAGTCTGAAAAGATGGATGTGACATCGGAGCACAGAGAATACCTAGCGTCTGTAGAATTCCACGATTATGTAAGCCTTTGTAACTCTTCAGGATGAAATTCAAAATCGTACCTTTTGAGGTTCTTTAGGCATGAGCGGCCTCGATATTTGAAAACGATTGAGCATGTCAAATGGAGAGTTCTTAACGGATAGAATGGCATATACTCCGGCACAATGAGAACCATGATTAGAAGGATGAGTCTCTGTTGCTGTGATGATCTGCGTAAGCATTAGCCTTTTGAAATCATGACCTGAATATCTCAGGGCTTGTTCAATGCGTACCTCATACATCCCCAGGAGCACCGCGGTCATCAATGATTCAGCCGTACTTGGCATTGCCGCATTGGAGATCATCACTTGAAGGGAGTGTAACATCTCGGAATACATTACTCTAGCTTTATGCACCAGTGCCGATCTGCTTAACTTCGTACCAATGCTTGCAAGAGCCACAACCCTTGTGGCTTGGGCTAAGTCTGAAGATGGCCCAGCTTGGGCTAGCAAAGTTTCAAGGCCTTCGAGATAGCCACGGGAGAGAAGGTGATTTTCAGGTACAAGACAGTAGTCGTTTAAGAAAGCTGTCACAGCATGATCCTCAAGTTGGGCGTCGTCAGTGCCGTCGGGTAAGCTTACCAGAAGCCACCGTCCTGTTGGATCAAAGGGTCTTGAAGATGATTGATGGGATGAGCGGGTGCTGGTAGAGTCACGATAATGCCGAAGAGAAGATCCGCATCGACTTGGTAGCCAGGGCACGTTCGCTTCGCTTTCAAGCACCTGCGGCATGACTACGGACGTACAATCCATTAGCTTCTCCATAGGACTTGAATTAATAAGGCGATAAGGTATATGTCTTGCACCCAGCCTGTTTGATGCTCGGACGAGGCAATTCTCGAACCATACTGTCTCAAAAGGCCTTCCAGGTGGCGACTCGCAAGAGCATTCATCGAACCCGCAAACTGGTGGAAGCTAACATATGCCAGGACTTACCGGACGAGTCTCGTCGCACTCAATGAAGGCATTAGCATCCATGATCACTGTCGGATACCCATTAACCACTTACCTTTTTACGTCTCGCCTTTGCCTTGCACGCTCGGGAAACTCCATGATTGACCATCTTTGACGTAGGGCGCAACGACAAGGTTAATGTGTTTTAGGAGGCGCAAAAGCTTGAAAGATTGCGATTCAGGCAAGGTCAAAAAGAACAGCAGCTCAGGCTGGGTTGGCTCCTAGGGGGTGGGGCGCAGATAGGAAAAGTGGTCGATGAATTAGTAAATAGGTCGTCCTCACCTACCGGAAGGTGTCGATATTGTCTAGGGCTGTTGCGATTTACCGATATCGGCGGCCCCCACTTCTGGCCGATACGATTAAGTCACACGATTGCAGAGTCGAGATGATCGTCCACGGTTACTTGAAACCGGAATTTTTACACGTGTTACAGGTAGTTCAGGGGCACAACCTTGGGTACGTGGTCCGACTTAATGGACGACTCATCTTCATAACTAAGTGCCGCCTTCCAATGGGTTAGGGCCTAGGTTCGTCCAGGGGCACCCATGGCACCCATGGCACTCTGGCCCAGGTTAGGGTAATTCGGACGCAGTGCGGCTCATGATGATGGGCTGTCGACTCCTGTCGATCCCAGTTCAGGCCCCTGAACCACTGCTTACTACTCTAGTCAGACTATGGTAGACGACTTATTGCAGGCAATGTTCTTGATTTTGAAGTGCGCTTTAGATATAAACCAAATCCCACGTTAGACATTTGTATTCCTTGATGTGCTCCATTGATCAAGTGTCAAATATTCATCTGTCTCAAAAAGGACCTGACGATCCGGTTTCATCAACATATTCTGCTGTTGCCTTCTCAAAATCGCACGATGTCCCATCCCGCACTACTACTTCTTCATCTTCCGCTTGTTTATACTTCCCGTGCATCAAGTCCCTCATATATTTATAAGGGCAATCCCCAGCCCCCCCTTTAACAGCAACATATCCTCGATGACCAAACTGGAACAAGTTATTCTCCACACCCCATTCCCTCCTTTTTCTCCTAACCTCCTCAACTCTCAATTCACACGCAATGATGTTATCAGGCGTACCATCACCCCTCTCAAGAATATCTCCCTCAGGTCCTACAAACATCGCTTCACCCATACTCCTAAATGTGCCATCACTCCCCGCAAGGGCAACACTGGCCGTAAACATAAGATTTGTGAGCGCATTCGACCGATTGGTCAGTTCCCAGCTCTGTCTAATCGGACTCGTGTATCCCGCAGTCCTAAGCAGGACCTCCGCACCTTTATAAGCCGCCTCCCTTGCCATTTCGGGAAACATTCCATCGTGGCAAATAATAAGACTCATCTTCACACCTCCTGGGCCCTCGAAAACAGAAACTCCTTGGTTGCCAGGGTACCAGGGCTCAACTGGAATCCATGGATGCATTTTCCGATAATAATTTGCGATTTCCCCATCGGCACTAATTGTGATTCCAGTATTCCACGGATTTGCGTCAGGAGAAATGGAGTTAACTTCCATGATGCTAAAGACGCCCCAGACTTTCTCTTCTTTGCACACCTTCTTGAAGGCAGCAACTTCGGGGCCGGACAAAGTACACATTATGGATGCAGACATGGCCATTGAGAGGCCGTGGATGCAGTACTCGGGGAAGAGAATGAGATCTGTCAAGGGGTATGCGCGCTTTGCTTGGCGAACGAGAGAGCAGATATGTTCGGTCGCTTTGGAGAGATCTAATGGGGTTGTGACATGGAAGAGCTGGGATTGCACGGCGGCGATGACAATGCCACCAGAGGTTTTGTTCAGTCCGCCTAGACCACTCATTTCGCTCGCTCTCTCTCTCGTTCTCTCCCGTTCTCCTTTATATATATATAATATTAAAAAGTAGACCGCGAATTCAGTTGAAGTTGATGCAGAAACAAAGACTGAGTAGTGCGTGTCGCGGGATACACCCGAGAGCGGCTCGGATCCGCCTTCGCAAACGCCCATTGGCTCGCCCACATCAGTCACGTGTTTAGATAATTAATATTTAATATAACTTAAGTTTTACAATTACGTCTACTTTATCTTATTCATTCTGTATTGAGGCACGCTTAGTCAATATTACTAGTCTTACCTGGTTCCTAAATTCTGAAGAATTATTCCAGTTTTTTCAAATCTCGAATACCAATCTCGAAATCCATTAGCTAACTCATTCGGACATTGCGATATAATATATATATGCTCGCGGACTCTAAGCGTTCCCGGAATATACACTTCTCAGCTACAATACTGTGAACCTTGGACCTGACATTAAATACTCCACATCGATCTTTCCTAATTAGGAAATTATCCCCTTATCCCAATTGGGACCTGGCGGATATTTATTCGACATCCATATCCGCCATCCGCCAACAGCCCTAGATATAAATTTTAGAAGATGGTTAACTAGTAGAATCAGTCCGGATTGGGATGGTCTTGTCAGGCGTACGGATACAGTCTCTTGCGTAAGTCTTGTCCCCTCCAGGAAAAAAAAAATCCCCAACCCGCTTCAACTCGCACGATAAAAATCACATTTTCCATCCCTCATCAACACAAAACATCCCAAACACTATATGTCTACTTCATATTCTATCGTATTTACGGTAGCTTTTACTGTTGGAAGGAAAAGGCATACAAAGGTTAGGGGAACTTAAGAAGGAAAGTTACACCTGTCACGCAAGCTTTGATGTATATATATTACGGTCTCAATATACAACTGCACTACCTACATCGCTAACAGTCACCATGGCTCCTTCCAAAAAGAGAAAAGGCAAGAAGGCGATATCTAGCTCTAAGAAAAAGCCTACTGCTGACCGGTCATTAATTGTACAAGACACTGAGGTGTGCGGAAGCCAGGGACCGCTGGCATCTCGCCTTGAAAGTGAAAGTCGGCCTTCTTCTAATGGAGCAGAAGATATTTCAAAGGCTGATGAATTTAAATATTTGCCGAACTATCAAGTGTTTCGGGATGAAGTTGTTATCAAGAAGTATGCTTTGTATACGACTTTGGACTTCAACTTCGACGCATTTGTTCGAGAGATGGAGGCCGAAATTCCGCAGAGTCCGAGGATGCAACTCGCAAATAAAACCGCGGTTCTTCGATGTTCTGGACGCGGGACTAAGGCAACCAACTTGGTCGAGTGCATGATCGCAGATAGCTGAGAATACAATGAATTTGAGAAAATCATTGAGATATGGCATTCAGAAAAACGGAGTGGTGGTATTAGGGTCCATCTTTCGCTCAGGTACACCAAAGACACATCTGCAAAGTATCTAGAAGATAGCGATGGCGTGGAGGATGCGCAATCACAGTTTATTAAAAAGAGGAGAAAAGTTTGTATAAAGGACTCAGTTGCAAGCACGTATTTCTAACTTCATATAGACCGCGACATCGGTGCTTCTCGAGGCTGCGAATAAGCGCCGACATCAAGAAGAGCTGATTCTACGGAACTAAGCTACAAGCGGCAAATTCTAGAGACCCATAGGTGCTGTGTCAAGACCTATCCAAATAGTGGCAATACTTGCTTCGTTCGTGGCCAGCGTCATTTTCCGATATCAGCCAAACATCTAAACGATTGGAACGAATCCATTAAGATTGGACATGCCACGATTTACTCACTGCCGTCGTCGATAGATCCGCTGCCGGCTAAAGGTACAAGTAATCCTGGTTATGCCGATCATTCATTGACACATCCGTCTTCGCCAGCTCCATATCCTCAACTTTCTCCTCAATATTGGCATCAGAATTTGCCCTACACACCTCCCCCAGCAAGCTACTACTACTCGTTTCTTCCACCAAATTACAGTCCAATCCCTGTGTCTGCTCAGAACGCATCTCCTACGTCAATATCATCAGCTACAGTTGCAACTGATGCTTCCAATCTAATGACGTCGCAATCAACCTCTACAGACTCAGATCCCTTAGATATTTTTGATGAGTATATTGAGTGGTACGCCCAGATGTCAAAGGTGGATTCTCTGGAGATTAGACTGGCAGGTAGTGTACTAATGAGAAAGGGATACGATTTAGAGGGTCTAAAAAGCATCTCCGAGACCGGATGGCAGTCGCTCGACATTGAGGCTGGTATAGCGCAACGATTAGTGAGCAACGTACGTAAGTTTATGAAATATCGCAAGAAATTGGGGATTATTTAATTGATGTTATAACCGACTATGCGGTATTTCCCGATCTGAGTCTACCTTCCGTTCAAGATTATCTGGCTTCAACTTCTATTAATTCTTGCAGTTTCTTCTATCTTTGCAATGACATAATAAGCATTAATAAACGTGAGCAAATAATGGTATCGCAGTCAACTTAGTTATTAGTGGCTTCAAAATGTATCTTGCATGATCTAAAATTATTGGCCATCATCTCAATTCCATGCCAAAGAAACCCTTCAAAATTTTCGAACGCCTCAGCAAAGTCCTTGTTCTTCCTCATCCCCGCCTTCAATTCGGCAAATGACTCTTCTATGGGGTTATAGTCAGGAGAATAGGGTGGTAGGTACTCCAGTTCCGCGCATAGTCGACAGAGATCCTAGAATGTCAATTAGAATACAAATGCATTTAAACGTTAGAATAATTCCTAATGCCTGAGATTTATGTATGGATGCATTATCCATCACCAGGACGGATCGAGGACCTGGATATCGCGATGACAGCGGCAGAACTTCGTCTCGAATAAATGCCGTGAACGACTCCTGGTTAAAGCTCCCCTTCAGTATCTTGCACGCTATGTACCCGTCTACAGTGTAGCATGGCAGAACAGAATATCTTTCACTCCTAAATACGGGCACACTCTCATCTGGAGTGACGCCGACAGGTGCCCGCCCAGCCATACTTCCGGTCCCCAGTCTTTTCATTAGCGGCAGACTCATCCACAAACATGAGCTGTTCGGCGGTGAAGCCAGTCGTCCCTTAGAACCTGGCTACGCTCAGCCGCGTTCTTGCGAATCTATAATGAGTAATGTGAGGAGGCCAATGGTCTGAACATACGATATTAAACGGTCAAATACTTTCTTCTTCGTCCACTGGCTGTTCTTTAACGTTCTGCTTATGTTAGAAGCACTAGCAATGACGCCAAATTGGTCGTATAGGAATGACCTCATTCCCTCCAGATCGGCCGACGGGTGCCGTAATAAAATGCTCCAAGAGGTCCTGTCCTAGTCAGCTAATAGGTCGCGAGATTGTGATGGATTTTACGGCTAGCCTTGCATCGCTTATCTTCGGCGGTCTTCCAAGAGGTCTCTCTGACGGAGCCTGATGTGATTGCCACAATTTAAAGTTGTCCTTAATTCCCTTGACAGTCTTGGCGCAGCAGCCTAGTTCCTTAGCAATCTGAAGGAGACTAGCACCGCCCTCAGCCATGAAAAGAACGGCTTGACGGAAGGCATCAGAAAAACGCGACGGCATGTTGCGTGATAGACTGTCTATCCGATATTTATAATATGTTGCAAAATTCTCAGACAGAAGCCAGGCACTGACCTGGCTTCGGGAGTGACTTTTTAGCGTGACAGAGTAAGAGGTGGTGTTTTTTTTTTTTTTTTTTTGGGTAGGAGGACAAGACTTTTGAAGAGACTGTAATAACTGAGTTATGTTCTTTGATTTCACACCGGTTAAGCCCTTAAACGCAGTTATAATACCCATCGCCGGAACTCGTGCTTGTCAGCCGCCATGCAATAACGTTCAGGGTTTCGCACTTCCCGCTTGTCAGCCTGCGCCAATTCACATATAACAAGCAAAGCAGGAGTTTGCATGGCCATGCCTGGTTTCAATGAAAACTTGTCAATACTGAAGGTTTCGTGTCAGTGGTTAGGGTAATTCTGCTAAAACTTTAAAAACCGCCAATTTCGCGCTTTGGATGAAAATCATGCCGCGCCGCTAAATCTTGCTAGCGTCCCCAAGGTAAGGGGAAAACAGATTTAAGGTAGGAACAGTATATGTGGTTCCGCATGGGAACGCCATATGAGGTTCTGGGTTGCTTATACTTGCGCTCCAGTACATCAGTCCCGAATCGATCAAAGACTCCCTCCCGTCGGCCAATTAGCGCTCTGAATGATTCCGGCATGCGTATTACTTTGTTCACATCTCCTGTCTGCTTTGAAATTCCCTCTGAAATCATGTCCCTGCTTTGAAATCATGTTGCTGCTTTGAAATCATGTCGCTGGTTTCAGCCTGTGATTGCGCTTCTTCTTCTTCACTCGGATCAGAGATGCGTAGACATATTTAACTAATGCAGTTTCTCAGCGCACACCATCCTGCCTTCCATTATTCACATCAGCCAGCCAGCGGCTTTCTTCTTGTCTTTACCCTTGTCAATCCCCAAAACCATCCATCCGTCAGACTTACCACTCCATCTCGCCGACCCGCCCTTCTTTATCCACCCACACAAACAAGAAGAAAGCAGGAAAGAAGAAAAGAAAAGAATGCCTGCACCGACGAATCAAGCCGCGTGGCTCATCGAAGCCGACACCCCCCTGCAGGTGGACGACGCACCATTGCCCACGGCCGGTCCCGGCGAGCTCGTCGTGAAGAATGCTGCCATCGCCATCAATCCGCTCGACTGCCATATGCAGGACTCCGGCGTCTTCGTCCAGCAGTGGCCCGCCATCTTAGGCTGTGACGTGGCCGGGGAGGTGTATGAAGTGGGACCGGACGCGCAGCGCTTTAAGACAGGAGATCGCGTCATCGGGTAAGTTGGTTGATGTGTTCTCTTTGGCAAAGAACCCCAGACTGATGTTGGCTTCCCTCCCATTGTAGGCATGCCATCAACCTGGTCAGCGGCCGCCCCCAGGATGGCGCTTTTGCTCTGTACACGGTCATCCCCGCCGACAAAGCGGCCATCCTCCCTGATGCTATCTCCTTCACCGACGGTGTCGTGGTGCCATTTGCCTTGGAGGCGGCGGTTTGCGCACTTTCCCTCAAGGTGCCTGGCGTGGCCATGCCCGGCGTCTCTACACCGGCCTTCGGCCTGCCGTACCCCTCGCTACAGCACCCAGTGCCGTCCTCGGGCAAGACGCTCGTCGTGTACGGCGGCTCGTCTTCCGTCGGCTCCATGACGACTCAGCTGGCCACGGCCGCCGGAATCGACGTTATCTCTATCGCCGGCGCGCACAACTTTGACTTTAGCAAGCGCTGCGGGGCGGCCCAAGTCTTCGACCACAAGGACCCTTTGGTCGCTGACAAGGTCATTGAAGCGGTCGGCAAATCTGGACAAAACGAATTCGTCGGCATCTTTGACGCCATCGCCACTCCCGAGACGTACGCCCACGACCTCGCCATCCTCGCCAAGCTGGGCGGAGGCCACCTCGCCTGCGTGCATCCTCCTCCCGCCGACGTGCCCGTGAACGTGAAGGCGGGTATGATCTTCGCCATCAACGATGTCACGACGCCCGTCTGGAAGGACTACGTTACGCCCGCGTTGCAGGCCGGAAAGCTCCAGTGCCTCCCGCCGCCTACCGTCATCGGCAAGGGTTTGGAGCACATCCAAGACGCGCTGAAGAAGTCTAAGGCCGGTGTTAGTGCGACGAAGCTGGTGGTGGAATTGTAGAAGATGGATCAAGTCCTCCTCGCGGCAGTATGGTCAACGGCCAACTAACTAGCACTCATCACACGGGCGATACTGTCTCTCGTCTTATAGTTGTTGAAAGTTAAGGTTTCACGTGTCTTTTTATTGGTCTATCTTCGTTGTCCTATTTTTGTGCTTTTGTGCTCAGGGTAACCGGTCCTGTAATATTTAAGGGCCGTAGGAAACCCGCCGGTTACAATAATAATAATAATATATAAAATGTCGAAAATGCCTGCGAAAAGATTTGAAATGCACGAAAACCCTTACCCAGTGGTATTGAGTGTCTTGCACAATATACAGTCTGACGACAACTCCGAATACTTATTGTGACATTTACACCGAAATCCATTGCCAATGCTACCTAAAGTCGGAGATCTCTTTCCTGAAATTGAATCTTTTATGATATCAAAACGTTACCGTCAAGTCCGATACTTCGCGTATCTGGCTGAAGTGCGAAGTTGTTGCTTGTCCTTGGTTTGCATGCCTGCCACATTAAGGATAGCACCATCTTTAGAGTTGTCGACACCAATCGTACACACAGTTGCAATCCCGCCGTTCAGAAAAACCGACACGCCAATAAACGTTGGATTGCTGATGTGTATGTGGAAGAAGTAGAACAGAAAAGAGCCTACCCACCTGCAGAAAGATGTTCTTGATCATAAGTGAAAGTCGACTATCTCGTGGTAGCAAGAGCCAAAGCAATGGCAATGGAAAGGATCAATGGGTCAGACGACGACAGCTTTGCCAAGCTTCCAGCATATATCAGATTAATTCAGAATTCCAATACTGGTAGCCACGCAGTCTTGCGAGTCATCGAAGGGCAGTTCTACAGCATGTATGTCAGCTATTTTTCGTCAATTGTAGGATTTTCGACACTGTCGTCCATTGATCGCATTCGATGGCACTCATTTGACCTCCAAATACCAAGGGATATTCCTAATCAGAGATCCAATCAACTACATAACTACATATTTTTTGTCTGTGTAAAGTAAGTGTAAATTCATAAGCGAGACTTGAATGTAGTGTACCAACGGACGGCTCAAATGTAGATGGTGAAAGTGTAGTGCCGAAGGAGGTGAATGGCTGATGAGGAACCACCCAGAGCATTGGGCGAATAGCTACTTCCCTGGCCTGCGTTTTGGTCATAGGACCTCGAACATTGCTGAGTCCTTGAACAGCTGGATGTTGGAGGCCCCCGTGCTGGCAATGATGGAGCGCCTTCGAGAGCAGATGATGCCAGGGAGGGCTAAGCGTCTGAAAGAATCCAGAAGCTGAAAGATGGCGGCAAACGCATATCACAATTTGCAGCCAAAGAACTTGCGAAATCAGCTTCACTGGCACGACAGTATAATGTCGGCAAGCGAGCGTCGACGAATATGAGGTGAGGAGCAGAGAGCGAGTGCTTCCCAGTTGGATTAGATGAACGTACATGTCTATGTTGAAGATGGAGGTACAGCGAATACGTTGCGCCCATGCCGTCGCAGCTATTACCTTTTCTAGATTAGACATGATTGATTTTGTCGATCATCGTTGCAAGATCGAAGCGTTGAAGCGACTTACCGGCTTGGCATTCATGCCATGTCTACGGTCAATGTTACAATGTTACAAACAGGGGCGACGACGTCCTCCGAGTCGGAGTAGTCTAAAAGCTCTTCGTCTGAAAGATAGCGCATCTTGAAAATTGTATTCTCCTCTTCCCCCCTATCTAAAGGAAGCTTCCTTTTATAAACTACACTCTTCTCGGGCAACCAGGCGACTGGTGTGTCATAGCCCCGCTCTCACCCCGCAGCCTGCTAACCGATGATTCGCAATTCTGCACGTAAAATACTAAATGCGTTGCACTTTCCTTGATCACTGTAACTACGGAAGCCTACATCTTGTAACCGAGAAAGAGGTGTTTTGGATTTCAGCACAGACTCTCCACACAGAAGATGCTCTTTTGAGCTGATTTCAAGCGTAATATTTTCGAAATCAGAAGTGTGAGTGTATCTCGACGAGATTTAGCTTGGATTTTAAGTTACAAAAGTCGCCTACACCATATAATTCATTATTCATGCCATCAGGCCTCCAACCAGGCTCTGGACCGCGCGGTCGTCTGCGGGAAGTTGTTCTGCAATTTGCAGCAGGATCGTCTTCGCCGAACCCCTCAAGAACCAGCAGCCGCAATGCTCGGCTCGCTTGACCAACGACGCCGCCCAATGGGCTAGCACCACGAGGGCGGCTGGGCTGTGGCGCGAAACCATGTTGTTAAAGTGATGCGGTACCTTGGTCAACCACGTCGCCATACCCCGCCACGCCGCTCCCACCTCATCGGACGCAAAGCTGGTGTCACAGCATTGGACCAAAGCGGCAATGGCGGACAGCGTGGCTAAGACGTCCCGGGCAGTCTCAGGTTTTCCGAATGTCTCTGCCATGCGAGAAGGAAGCGCACGAAGGCGGTTGAATAGCGCAGTGGGCGTGTTGTCACAGGAGGAAAATGCGCCGAAGCTTCCAGCATCTGATGAGCTCCTTATTCTCAGGATTCTCCTCGCCTGAGTGAACGTTTCCTCTTGACGATCGTCATCGTCACTCCGGACGCCGCCGGGATGAAGCGCAAAGTCGGGGACGACGAAGCCCCGAAGGGTCGTCATGATGGACTGCAGTTGAGAAGGGGCCGCCGGCTCCGGGATGATCCCTTGATCGAGCGTGGATTCAGCTAAGGCCCAGTGTGCACAACGTAGCATGCATCTTATATGCCCGCCTGCCTTCTTCGCCTCCTCTTCGACCCCGGCGGCCACCACAGCCAAATCACGCTTTGTTATCTCTTCCCATCCGGCCGAGAATTCTGAAAAGAATTGCGCTGATCGCTCGCGGTGGATCCGCTCGATCGTTGTGTCGTCCGCAAGCGCGGCCAAATGACAGGCGGAGACGGCCAACAGACCGCACATCAGCCATCGCCGCCGCAGGGCTTGGAGAACAACGTCCGTCTGCCAGTAGTGCGTTGCGGGTCGTGGGCGTTCGGCACCAGGAAGCGTGAGACTCGTCGAGGTGGTGAAATGGTGAAAATATGTCAGCGTTTCCAGGTCAAGGTCGGCTGGAGAAAACCCGCGAGTGGTCCCTGGGGGGGTTGGCACGCGTCGTCGTCGTGGTGGTGGTGGTGGTGGTGGTGGTGGTGGTGGTAGTGGCGTCGCTGTGTCCGCATCATGCACTTGCTCATCATGTCCTTGCCCATCATATCTTTCATCATCATCATCAGTGGTGGTGGCCAGCGGCGCCGCTCCGGCCGTACCTGCTGCCGGTGAAAAAGTGACCTCGAAATACCTGAGTTTGGTGCCGCGGAAGAATGTCTGAAGCTTCACCGGACGGGCAAAGGAGGAAGAATTGGGAGGGTCGCTGAGGCCATGGATCTCGCTCAGGTGGCGTCTCATGCGCTTGGAACTGGCACAGAGATTTCCACACCCAACCGCCGTACAGCGGTAGCCGGAGATGATGGGTAGAGCATCGATGGGTGGGGAAGCAGGGGTCGGCAGGGGCACATGATGTGGCTCGAAAAGGTCGAGTTGAGCGATAGAGGACAGTAAACGTTGTCTTTCGCCGCGGTAGATCTTGTGTCGGAGCAAGTGGCTCGGCAGCGCGCTTTTCTGAATGGCGTACTGGCATTCTCGACAGATTAGCACGCCGTACCTCGCGTTGTACTCGAGCAGATCACGTGAGCCGAGTCTTATGGCCGGCATGATACTTGACCGTGATGATGACGATGATGATGATCATGTCTGGTATGTTATCAGTTTTGAAAAAGGCGCTGCACCCGAGAAAGCCTCCGCACTTTCCCACACATTTGTTCCCAAATGTACAGAAAACCCTTGCCCTCTAATTGCAGTAGTACTAGGCCAGGTACCGAAACACGAATTAAACTTTCGCCCCTGACCCTAACTATTTCATTTGTATTCTACTCCTAACTTAACGAAAGTTCACATTAAAGCCTTTTGATCGAGCCAGTTTCATACATTACACAAGACAACTTCGATATGACGGACCTGTTTCTTCGACACGGACACACGGTGCGGAACCAAATCATATCTTCCAGGGAATAACAAATTGGTGCTATGCCCTGGATATAACTTTTCATGGAGACTCCCTTTGGCCTCGCAACCGGTGCTCATCCTTATGCTGGATCTCGGTGCAGATCCAACTCAAACGTTTCTTGAGTTGCCTTCGTCTCAATTGACCCATGCGCTATACTGTGTCAATAGGTCACCGGTCGACATTGAAAGCGAGGATGCAATGAAGTTAATTTTAATTGGCAAGCTTATAAGCTATGGAGCTGAAATCGAGCCCCCTGAACCGAAGATAAAGAGTTCATAGAGAAGAAAGTTGCCGAACGGGAGGTTTCTGCTAGGAACCGAGTACCATTGAATACTTCAAAAAGGAAGAACACGGGAGAAACAACAAGGTGAAGCAAGCGGCTCATCAGACGAAGTTGAGGCTTCTGAAGATTTGTGTTTGCTTTGAGACGCAGCTTCTGATGATGATGGATGACAGTATGAACAGAGAACAGCACAGAATTGGACCTACATAAATCAGGCCGAGTAGAAGGCATGATAAATAAGAAGAAGAGTCGAAGGAATCTCGAAGTCGCTGTTGGTTTGAACGTGATTGTGTAGGGTTTCCTTCACATATAATTCTTACCAAGCCTTGCAAAATAGCTTTCTCGCAGCTTGGAACCCTTTCTTGGATGATTCAAGTATGCGAATTGTCCTTTAACAGGTCTCTGAGCTGGCAAACTCAACAAACATATCTTCTAACTCATTGGTATGTGCAAATCTCAACGATAAGATCTATTCAAAAATCCACGTCTTTGGAGTCTTTAGGAAGACCACCGCAGAACAGCACTTTTTGTCGGCGTTTGCGATTAGCTGTGGCGTTTTACATATCTGGCTTCGGCAGAAGTTAATAAATTTGTGCAGTTTACTCACCACAGCTCAGGTTAAAGCAGCAACAGCGCAGGTCTAAAGGTAGAAATAGAAAATTTTGATGTCGACATTCCGACGTCGAATACTCTGTTATAAAATTCTGAACAGAGTCTCAACACTCGTTAATCAATCTCTGCACATCTGGTCGAACATCTACGAAGTAGCTCCTGCGCTTGGTCTCGTACTATCTGTACCATCGCAAGATGCGAGCTCCAGTTGAATGCTCCCAGCACAGCTTTCAATATCGCCAAGAAGGCTATTACCTTCTTCAACTGCATTTGTATAACCCCTCCAAAGACGCAAGGTTCCTCCTCGACTTCCACATCATATTCTCTCAAATTCAGCGAATGATCGGCATCCCGAGCAGTGGCCATGTCCAAGCCAGCCATATGAACCTCATCCTTTCGGTTTGGGGGGTACAGTTTGTGGAATTGTTCGGTTAATATGATAATTGTCCGTTGATATACTGACGTTACTTTCTCACAGATGATAATCAGGAGCATGAGGAATTCCGACGTGTTGCTACAGCGATTGCAACTAAGCAGCTTTCTCCATTGACTTAATGCGTGTTTGCTACGGCATATTACTCGAGGAACGGATTGTAAGGTAGCTTCGACATATTCGATAGAAACTGTCTCTAACAGAGAGATAGCAGAAGCCCCACATTGGCAGGAAGTTGATGGGTTTGACTCCATGCTAGGAGACCTAGTTGGCATTGGTGGTGTGATCATCATTTGAGAATTAGTTACGGCGCTTTGTGAAGCTGCTTCGAAGAATAACAATGGATCGGATAGTTGATGTGTGGGCGGTTCTTTGCTTCGTTATTATACATTTTCATTTTATTTAAAAGCGATGTACTAACCTTCTCGAGGTGAGCCTCCAGTAATAGGTTGAGCGCATACTCCGTTTGCAGGACTTGGTTGCACTGACTCTTGAGAGCATGTCGGATGTAGAAAAGCCGTTGACTGAATCGCCGAGATCGTAATCGAGAAAATCGAATACTAGGTTACTATCCACAGTGAAACTAGAGCTAGATATGTTGTTCCGATCCGACGGTGTAGTGACGGTATAACCTGGGGGCTGGGTACCAGACGTTGCAGTAATGAGGCGATCTTCAACCAGAGTAGTTCTCGAAGCAGGATCATTAGTTGTGGATTGGCCCGCGGAACTGCCTGATCGTCTGGTTCTCCGATGCGATTCCCGTTCATATTCGCATTTGATACTCCTGGACAGACATCGGCGGCAATCATCCTCCTCCCGTGTACACCTGAGCTGGAGATGAGTGTCAGTCAGATTGGGGCAACCTCACTTGCACAGCGACATACTTTTTTAGAATGACATTCTTTGCAAGCACGTCGTTTGAGTTTTTGGGCACTTTTTGTTGACGAACTTGCTTATGGAGAAGATATTTGCAGCCGGTAAAGGTGCAAGAATCATTAACGTTTCCAGCTTGGGGTATATATCCGGTGGAGTACGTGAGGACTGGAACTTTAAGGTATTGTGTAATGTTGGTTCGCTGATGGAGAAGGATAGAAGGAAGCATACAATCCATGGCTCGCCTATGCCCAATCCAAGACGGCTAATATATTGTTCGCTTCTTCTCTTGCACGAAGGTTAAAGAGCAGAGGGGTCCTCGCTTTTGCATTGAATCCAGGGTGTAAGTAGTTCTATAAGCTGGCGAACTTAGCAGGCTTCAGACAGATGTCACACAGGAAATGTTTGCAGAGGGCTACGCAATGACCCTCAAATCTTTAGATGGTATGTTACTTAATAATCAGGATAGGATTTCCTGGTTTAAGTCGACTATTGCTTATAATCTCAAACTTAGGAGCCAAGATGCCTCCGTTGGTACCAAAAACGTTGGCTGAAGGAAGTCTGACAACAATCTATGCTGCTTTAGACCCGACTCTAACTGGTACGTACTTTTAACCAGTGACGCTGGATCTTGTGTTAACGAGTTTCTTAGGGCATTCCGGTGCCTTCCTTTCCGATTGCGCCATCTACACTGACTTAAGAGACCACGCAGTTGGAAAAGAGAAAGAAGAAAAGCTCTGGCTTTTGAGTGAAGAATTGGTTGGCGAGAGATTCAACCATCGGTAAAATTGTCCAATTGTTTTTGTTAGAGACAGACAGAGAACTCCTGATATTGAAACACTAAGAATGTGACCAATTGAACGTTCTCTCCCTATATACCAAACTCCGCACTGCTTTAACCAGGCTTACAACAGCATTTATAGTCCTTCAAACCACGGATCTCGCAACAGTTCACTCGCCGTAGGCCGATCCTTCGGATCAAGCTTCTCTGTCATCCACAGTCAAGCAGTCATCCTCCGCAAAGGAGAACGGTTTCCACAACTGATTCATTTTGATATACTGCGTGACCTCCCCGAGTATATCCCACTTCGGATCGTCATCCGCTAGGAGGGTGCTATAACTAAGCGGGAACGGTCCTGACCAAGTCAGAGCTCATAGCAGCACTTAGAAATCGTTCATAGTGGGTCCTAGGGGATATTAGAAATCGCTCATGCTCATAGTGGGTCCCAGACTGCAGTTATAGATGCCGCTAGATGGTGTCACGATTGCGTGATTTTTTTATTAGAAGTTTGAGACTTAGGTGTAGACACAGTCTGAAATATATAAGTAGATAGTCTTAACTTTAAGAGCATCAAGGGTTCTGACCCCTAATCTCACCAACTCCTATCTTGTCCACTTCCTTGCGCATTAAGTCAGCCAAGATCTAATTACCTCTTCGCCATTGCTCTCTGGGCAGCCATGCCATACTTATAGACCTTCCACTTAAAACCTGTGCTGTGGCCGAAACCAATTCGCTCATGCGAGTGCTTGATGGTGTGCTCTGCGCGCCGAACGCTAAGCTTGTCATATGCCGCGACTGCTGCCTCCATCGAGACATTCCGGCAAATCTGCTCTGCCAAATCCCAGCCATCCTTAAGGGCCAGGTTCGCCCCGACGAATTCATAGGGACTCAGTACATGGTTCGCATCACCGATGAACACGACGCCTTGCAGACGTGAATCATGCTGGAAGGGTTGCTTTTCCTTGGCCGGACGAATGAATGCGGTCGCTGGATCTGTCGCTTCAACGACGGTCCTGAAGGGCTCACTAAACATGGAGCCAGTTTTCAATGCCTCCCTCTTCAGTGAAGCGAGATCCTCCGGGGTGAAGGGCCAGGTCTTTGCTTCCCGTTCGGGCTCCACCCGGCTCAATGCCCAGCCGATGGTCTCCTTGTCGAAGGGCGTGTAGATGCAGCAGACGCCTTCTCCAGAGGACATCTGCAGGCCGTAGTCCTCGTGGACTGGATGAGGTAGCCCATTGGGAAGATGCGAGATTCCACCTATCTGGGTTGCACCAGCGTAATCCCACTTCATGTCGTGAGACCGGAAGCTGGCTCGGATCCTGCTGTTGGCTCCGTCTGCAGCAATGAGCAGGTCACAATCTTGCGTCAACGTGTACCCTGCTTCGGTGTCGGAGATGGTGACTCGGATCTGTCCACTTGAAAGCCGTTCTGCCGCCGTGCAGGTACATGTCCATCGCCAGCTAGCGTTCGCCTTCTCGGCGTTCTCCACAAGGATGCGTTTCAGGTCCTGGCGCGTAATGCGCATTGTGGCTGCCGGCAAATCACCGTACGGCTGCGGGTTGATTGAGGCGAGCTCTTTCCAGTTGTCGCCCCACACCCTAATGGCGCCGCTGTTGAGAGTCGAGTGCGCGAGAATATCATCCAGCAATCCCAGTTGCTGTAATGCGACAAGTCCTTCGTCCTGGTTGCCCCCGTTCAGGGTGAGCATGTAGTGATCCTTCTGTATGGAAGCTTCCCGATTCTCTCGCTCAAAGACCGTGACCTCGGGACGCTTCAGAGACGGGTCCCATAGCTGGTTGAGTGCAGCCACAAAGGCCAATCCTGCGATGCCACCTCCTGCCACGATGATACGTTTCTCCCTTAGAAACTGGCCTGGTTTCGTTGCCATTGTCGAACGTACAGGATGGCGCTTGCTTCGCTTCTTTGACTCGTGTAAGGTGATCGTCTCTACATATACCTTCTGTTAGACGCCGGAAAAAATAAACTCTCAAAATCAAAACACGCTATTGGTTAAAAAGGAGCTTTCCGGGTTGAAGTCTGGTGTTGGTTGAACAAATGTCCCGTTATGGTATCATTCTCCGGGTTAGCGTATGATCTCGGAATAATTTTCATTCCCCGGATAAAATATGGCATCGGTCGGAATAACTTTCCGGACTAATTCTCAGCCAGCTTGCAGGTAAGTGGGGCGTTTATGTCCGTTGCCGCACCAGACTTAGGGTCAGGGCGGGCCCCAAATATATCCTCCAGTACACAGCCCTTCGTTCACGGCGAACCGATCACAGCCGGAGTAAAGAAAGATGTTTCCCGAATAAAAAACTCCGAGCGGAGATGGTAGTTATGAATACTAACGATTTAAGTTAGGTGCCTAGGAGAGACTGGAAAGTTATATTAAAACGGGAGAAGTACTGCATGAGAGAGAAATGGTCGCCTGAAACTCCAGTCTTGTTTTCATCGCCCTCAATCCACCGCGAACATGCCTATTCCACCTACTGGCACTCCTGTTGGCCTTGAAATTCCTGTCAAGAACACTGCGCGTGGTATGCACAGAATTACTGACGACCATAGAATCACATCAACTGACTGCGACACCACCAGCCTCCTCTTTCTACAGCGCCGTCTTCAATTGGTCCTTTTCTCCCGAGACCAACGTTGGAGCCCCTCCGGAATTCCTTCTCGTCTTCAACGTGCCTGGCGATATGTTCCCCGGCGGCGGTATTATCCGTAAGGTTAAAGACGCAGAGCTCGCAACCGTTCCAGGTACGACCAAGATTTACTTCTATGTAGACAATATGGAGACCGCAATGGAGGTGAGATATTACCTTTTTTTTTACATTGGGATTTCACCTTCATACATTAACTTTGCTATAAAGCGAATCGTGAAGAACGGTGGTAAAAAGATCAGCGACAAGGAGCCCGAAGGCGACAAGGCATTCTATCAGTTTTTCGAGGACTCTGAGGGTAACGGTCAGGCCATTTATTCTTATGCCAAGTAGGCGCCGCGGACTTGTTTGCTAGTTATGTTCCAGCCAACTTGAGGGAGACAGCGGGACGTGGAACAAAAATGGTCTACTTTGGGGGTTCGCTCTGTACCTAAGTAGTTCCCGTGTCATCTATCGCAATTGTAAAGCTGGATTTGAAAACCTATATCTAAACCTACATTCTCCGTACCTCGCCAAGGAATTGACTTGGTCGCATTTGTATTGTACATATATTCTAGTTTCGTCCCCGACTAGATTCTCTTATTATTTATAAAACACCAAGTGTCCGGTCGTAATCTTACGTCATGACCACACGGAGTGTCTAACACCGTTGGAGTTATAGCTATGTGCACATTTATACGTGGCAAACAGGAAAAATTATTCTCCAAAGTTTTTCTGGCACGTATTCCCATACTGACCACAAACGCCGAGCTTCTTTCTCAAACAACCTGCGGGGTAAATAACCTTGACCAGCCCAATGCTTTAATAGAGTTGTACTGTGCCCTTGATTCCAGCCTAAGAGCGATTTTGAAAAGTGTCTTTTCAGTTCTCCGTTCAGGGAAGTTGTTGCATCCTCCCTTTCACCCTCCCCGTTTGTCGCATTCCCCATAGCTCTCATGGCAGCGGCCCAGAAAGAACTGGCATGCTGGCCTCCTTCCCCGAGGTTTCCGTGTACCGCCGGTCCTGCGATGACCCTTCTAGGGGCTTCGCCGTGGAGAACCCGGCAACAGGCAAGGTCATCACCATGGCGCAGGCCCGCAGCGTCGAAACAGCCCATGCGGCCATTCAGGCGTCGCAGGAGGCCTTCGCCGCGTGGCAGGGGCGATCCCGCCAGGAACGGTGCACCGATCTCATGCAAGCAGCCGACGAGTTCGAAAAATACGCCGACGACCTGGCTCTCCTGCGGTGCCTGGAGATTGGCAAGCCGCACAAGGACGCCGTGCTCGACGTGCTCTTGCTGAGGCAGGTGTGCCGCTACTTCGGCTCTATCGGCGACAAACTGCCGTCCGAGTTTTTAAACCAGGGCATGGCAGCATCTGTCGAGGAATAGGAGGCATTTCCAGCCTCTGCGGGTTCTTGTGGTCCACCCAGTGACTTGATACTTGATCTTTCAAAATGGTACCGAGGCAGGATCAATGGCGTATATATAGTCTGTGGCCTCGACAGGATTACCAGCCCCAGAAGGAGACGTACAGCTCCTCTCGCCATAACCAGCGGTCGTGTCAACAAGGTGTTTTGGAAGGAATCGTGGCTGGTAATGTTGACTGGCTGGGAACAAAAGGCACTGGCAGTCGCCGACCCCAGAGCTCGATTTGCCATGGATATGTCACCGTGGAGCACGCTTCCAGCGAAAGATGTGGAATGGCCTTTGGCCAGTCTCTGGACAGCGTGGCTGAAGAAAACAGGGCTCCTGATGTGGGCGGTCGCAAAGTGACCGTCCAATGCGGTTCTGTTCGCTCGCTCCTCAGTCGCTCGTTCGAGGTGGATTCGATGTTGTCGGCTCATGAAAGACAAGCCCTTCCCAGGGCCTCGAGATCAGCCACAAGAGGATCTACCAATACGGCACGAAAAAAGCATGCGTCACGTTGAACTTTTTGACTTTGTTGCTCCGAGTTGTGAAGGCATAGGCCATGTTCTCCAAGCGATCCACTGCCTCGGTCGAATCACAGGACGTATACGTAATTTGCATACAGCTGGCCCTAGCAGGCCCTATGCGCTTATGGTGGATGAAGTATCTATTTCACCGAGGGGCACGAATCTCAAGTCTGGGAACAAGAGTAGAAGGACCTGCTAGTGCAGCGGATTGATTCACCTCAAGCAAGACATCGTTGGATTTAAGCGGCACGCGGTGGTCCCCATCACACTCCAGTGACCTTGTCAACATGGACGACATGATCAGCCGCATCACGGGCGGCCTCTGCAAGAGCAGCATCCACCGGGTTCTGAACAAGAACCCGGCCGATCGATCGATACAACGTCGTCTTCTTGTTTGACGGCAACCTCGACTACAAGCTGCGGCGCCTCTACAGGGCTTTCGGGCAGGACGGGAACGGGAACGGGGACGGGGACGAGACAAGTGCTGACCGTAGAGGAACACATGGGGGAGCGTACCACGACCACCTACAACCTTCGCAAGAAGACGTGATTGCAAGCGAAGTGAGCGCCCATGAGACAGGTAGAGATCAAAAGATAATTATCTTCGCTCGACACGTGAGCGGCAGCAACAGCTTCTATTCTAGTATCATCGACTTGCCGAGCCCTGTGCATTATTTACTAGCTAGTATCGCGCCACTTGGCGCTATGATTTAGCAACTCGGTCGAGCTAGAGATGCATGACTGCGGTAGCAGATCTATGTAGCTCTGTTCATGGTTATTGACGTTCTTCAGCTCGCGGAAAATATCAACCATCTCCTGTAGACGCAAGTAGAAATGCTCGTGACCGGACCGGTTGTCATAGAGGAACTCGGCGCTGAGAAACAAAGGGATGGGCATCAACGGATGGATCTAGACAAGACTGTTAGCAGACCATCACGGGCCGTCACCTTGGTCGAAAACCTGGCTCGCCTTGGAGAAGTGTAACTCGCGCAGCGATTTGGCGAGACGGACGATGGTCGCGGTGGCAGCCAAGGCCCGATGCTGACACTCCAAGACCTCGGTGCTGGCTTCCAGTGGGTCGACGGGGCTCGCCACCGACTCCATCATGCCCTTGCAGTAGTAGACAACGGTGGCCTGACCCAGGATGTTGGCAAACAGAAGCAGCGGATCATAGGCTTCGGTGGGTGACGGATAACACTGCGACAGGACTTGGAGCCTGGTTGTGAGGATGCTGTCCAGCCACCGACGCTGCTCCGCCCAGTCCAACGCCATGTCTCCGTAGGCCATAGATATATTGTACTGTTGGCCGCGCAACAGGCTGCGCCCGCAAATGGTGGCCAGGATCAGGCACTCGTTGAACGGAGACCGTGCCTTTAGGCTAGGCTCTGTCATGACTTCGGACAGGAACCCCCCCAGCGCGTGCTGGCCGCTCTGAAACTCTATGTCCGGTACTGGCAGGCGGGTGCAGATCTGTGGGTTGTAAAGGAAACGCGTCAGTCTGCAATCCAAACTAGCAGTCGCCTATTTTGTCTGTCGCATCGATCGATATCCTTACCATGTGCTCATTCAACGTGATGGGCCACTCGTTGCGCATGCTGAAGAGATGGTCGAGGAAGTAGGCCATCCAAAACACCCGGCGCTTCTCCTCGGTCTCAATGAAGTCGCCGCTCTCGAGGGAGGATATGACGCTGTTATTCCTGGGGCTATCGATCTCATGAAAGCGCATGCCCTGCACCAAGCGAAACGCCCGGCCGGCGCTCATCCACGCCTGCCGGTGGTGGGTACGCATCGACTCGCACGTCGCGACAAGCACCCATGCCTGCACCAGCTCCGTCTCGCAGCCGCTGTGCTCGTTGCCCTCGACGCTGAGAGACTCCAGCATCTGCTTCGTCTCATGGTAGAGCGGCTCCGTCATGTCCCGGAACTGCGCCGACAGCAGGGTGGCCAGCGTCCACATGGCATATTGCAGGCATGTGCGCGATAGCATCTTGGTGCTGGACTTGGACCACGACAAGTACCGCCTCTGGTGAAGAATGGGTATCGACGGATGCACGCGGTCCAAGTAGAGCTGGTCTCTGAAGAAAGGAATTAGCCGTCATACGCCCAGCTCTACTCACAAGGGGTCGTCTTGTTACAGTTCGGCTTGCATGACATCCGTGATGTGCATGTGGGCGTTGGAGACCAAGGGCAACGTTGAAGTCAGCGACCACTCAGACAAGGAGCCCAAGTCAGGCAGGGAGCTGCTTGACAGAAGCATCTCTGGCTCCGTGACGGACGCAGTCGCCGCTGGTAGCCAAGACTGGGCATAATCGACCGCCGTTGCGTCTAAAACCTCCGCGGGCGGCGCTGGCGGCGTAATGTCGCTGTTGCTTCCTGTATTGCCCTGCCGTTGCTGTTGTCGCTGCTGGGCACCGAGACTGCTCTCTAACATGGCTTCAAGATGCACAATTCGATTCCTCAAAGTTTTTAGGTATCCCTTCTTAGGTCCCCGAACACCGCGCTGAGTTACCTCACATACCAATCCTGACTCTTGACAGATACCGCATTGTGGTTGCTGTCCGTCGCACCGCAACTTGCGACGTCGGCACTCGTCACACGCGGCTCCTGGGCGCTGTCGCACACGCGTCGTAATCGACGGCGGCATCGCTTCTGCTTCGGTGCTGGGTGTCATAGTCTCGAAAACGACGGTTGGGGGCTCCAGAGGAAGCTGACCCTAAACTATGCACAGCTGACTCCAGAGGCTTTGGTCAGTCTTTTATCTAATCTCCGCTATATCCGTTTTGACTATTTCCTTACAAACGGTCTAGGATTTGTATTTAGGATCATTCATGCAACTATCTTAACTTCAGTCCGATCGTCTTTAAAGTCTTTCCTTTATGATCCAACAACGATTCTGGCGTGCAAATGGAGAATTGAGTGATATACAGCTTACAAGCTGCTAGATTCACCGACAAAAGCCGCCAATTATAACTCTGGGGCAAAGGAGAATTTTATTTCCCGCTTTAGGGATCTCGGCTACGAGAAACTAGTATTGTCTAAGCCTTGTTCTTCCCCGAAGGCACTCCTCCAGCCAAACTTATCTACTGAACCCATCACAAAACAAGCCCAACCTCGTCCATGCTGCAGAGTTACCCGGTTGGGCTCTCCTCGACTGGCACGTCGAATGAAGGCCTAGGTTCCGCATCCCTGACACTGCGGGCAATGTAGAATTGACCCTCAAGAATCCTGTAGAGGCATTGCCGGTTCTTCGGGCAGCGGCCGCCTACCAAGACGGGCTTGTCGCTGACATGGGAAGATCTATAAATAGCGAAGTCACCGTGATGTAAGTGATCGAGTCACCCAGCTCACGGTAACAAACGTAAGCGGAGCGACAGGATTAAAATACTAGATGGAATTTTTTTGCTGCATTTAGAGACAATGCTTTACTATTTTTCTATGCATTCTAGGGCTGGTCACGATATCGCCATATCGTATCTCCGGCGATACGATATCGCCAGAGAAAAATTCATGGCGATAAATTAGGCGATATTATCGTCAAGATACCAAATAAGGCGAACGATATACGATATTGATGATGAATATCGTATCGTATCGCCTAATTTGCACGTGATCCGCGTCATGGAAAAGAAAGACCAGAGGTATAAAGACTGACTCTGTAATTACTAATTTCGTGCGCTATAGCCCCAAGCATAGATTTTTTGGAGTTACTGGAGGGGGTATCAGCAACTGACGTGCTTGTTAATAACTGAGAAGCTAATTCTTCAGGGAAGACATTGCTTGCGACATCATCGATAGAGCTATCAACTTTTGATTGTGCGGCCAATCGAGGACTTCTAGGAAGTCGATCTTGAGACTCTGCTTCCTCGTCACTACCATCATTAAGCCAGTAATAATCAAGTTCACGACGGGAACGGCGGGGAAGGCTACTAAGCTCTTGACTCGTCGGTGAACTGCTGAAGTGTCCGTCAGTCATGGCGGAGAAAAAGATATGGATAATGATCCAGGATGGAAAGTGGCAAAAAATTCTACAGCGTAAAGTTAATTTCGGGATTTTATCCTTCCGCTTTATCGCCGAGTTGGCGATATCGTAACATATTTTAGGCGATACGGCGATACGATAGGCGATATTATCGCCTAACTTTTCTGGCCGGCGATACGATATGCGATATGGGAAAAACCCGGCGATATCGTATCGTGAACAGCCCTAATGCATTCAATGAGATGAGAGGAAACCAGATGAGAGAGGAATCTAAACAGAAGATTTTCGACAGGGGCAAAATTGTCACAATTAACCAGCTGTTGAAAAAGGCTACTGAGACCAACAAAATTTTTCACCAGTCTGCTTTTGGTATAAATTCAAAGTCTGTCTTTAGTACAGCAGTAGGTACGAGAGCTACTGAAAATATGGCTTAGGGCAAAGGTTCGGTACATTTGGGGGGGAATAGGGTTTTCATATGCTGTATGTCGAGATGCTAGCGAGAATAGAGGGATTTTAGCAACCCTTCAACCAGCCCTCTTGATGATAAGCCTTTGCTTTGAAAATGATATCTGAAGGAAGAGACCATCCAGCTGCATTAAGTGATTCAATGGCTGTAACCCATTCTCGATTTCCAGGTTGTAAAAGATTCGGACGACCCTATCTATCACTACCTGTGATAACTTTCGCAGTTGCACAAGCCCCATTGCGAAGCCAGTCTCATCAAAGTTGTAGATATCTTCAGGCTGGATACTGTACTTAATTATTGTCTCTCGTACGAGATCAAACCACCCACATATTATCTTGATATCTTCACATTTGCCCCACTCGTAATTGTATCTTCGAGATAATCGTGATTTGAGCTCTGTATGAAGTTTGACGAGTCTATAAACCCAGTTCTCCCCAACCTGCTGGTTACCGCATTGAGATAACAGATGATTAGCCATACCTCGTATGAGAGAAGGCCGGGGAGGTAATCCACGCTTATCCAGGTCCAATAACCATTTGACAAGCGATTCCTCCTCATTTGTAGTCAATTTAAGCCCATTGGTGTTTCTCAGCCTTGATTTGCATACCGCGACGCCGATCGATTAGCGTCGTACGCGGGACTTGAAAAAGCGTGCTGCTTCACTGGTAATTTGAAATTCTCCATTTTTAAGGCAGAAAGTGCTAATGTAATTCTTCACTCTTCTTCAAGAGAAATTCTTGACTTTTCATGGCGTTTTGGGAACATTTTTGTGAATTAAAAATCAGTAAAGTCAATATATGAGAGGTGTTCAGAATAAATTGACAAGTCGGTGGTAGTGACGGGTGGGTGGTGGATTGCGTTAACTATTCCCACCAAGACACATTCTGGCAAAGCGTTCCTAGATTTACGATGGCGGATCTGTCTTTAACCTGAAGGATCGCATTACTGCCCAACAGGCTTTAAATAATCTCGCTGTAGCTGTAAAGCTCAACCACTCGAGGGAAATGAGACACATTTTTGCCATATATTCTGTCGATTCCAACGTCAATCCCGGTGCGCCCGGACTTATTTGTCGCCTTCGGCCGTCTGACACATCCAATCTGGGTTGACCTAAAATTGTCAATCTGACGGCATTGAGGGAACTGCATCAGAATCATCAAGATCGGAGAAACTTGCCGGAGAAAGGTTTTACTCGCACGGGCCAAAAAGCTCGGGACCCCTAACAAAAAAATCGCCGATGGGCATCCGGCGCCGGGTAATAATGGATAGAATTCAGTATTTCTCCGTACAATCAAGATCCTATTTTGTCTACGCTCCTGCGCTGCGTCCTCACAGCAGAGCGAGATTCTCCTAGCGCAATCAAACCTGACACATGGTCATCGGCATGCTCAGCTTTCGAGCAATAGCGAGATGCCCATGGCGCAATCGACCGTTGATCTCAGGGGCGCAATGTCGTTTGTGGGTGCCACAGCTATAAGAGGCTCGCTCTCCTCTGCCACCCTCTCGTTTAAATGCTCACAACTTGTTTCACTCGAAGCATATTCATACCGGACACAGCCTCGGTGACTTGCTTATACTCCACAGCAGGGTACAGACTAGATGACCGACCTCCCTAATACACACACGACCAAGCTGATCTTGGCAACCGCAATGGCCGTCCTGCCGCTAGAAAACGACGCTCTGAACATCAACCCCCCGGTCGGAGTTGACGAGGCCCTATCTCAGCATGGGTCCGACTGGCTTTGGGCTGTCACAGCTATCTATGCAATCTCTTTCGTAAGCTCCCCACTCTCTTCACATGATCACTAATTCCTTAAAGGTTCCAAGCTTCTCACGCTCGTGCACTAACACCTCTCCTTCCTCTGTAGATCAGCTTCTTATTCCTCTCCTTCACCGTCCGTGCTAGTGAGAGGGTCTTTCACTACATCTTCACGTTCGCCCTCCTGGTCGGCGCTGTGACCTACTACGCCCAGGCCTCCGACCTGGGTTGGAGCGCCGTTGGGCAGGCCAACCAGCTCGGCTACGGCTCGTCCCACCAGATCTTCTTCGCAAAGTATATAAACTGGGTCATCGCCTTCCCATCACTCATCCTGGGGCTCGGTCTGCTGTCGGGCGTCTCGTGGACCACCATCGTCTGCAACATCTTTCTCTCGTGGTTCTGGGTCCTCACCTACCTCGCTGCTGCTTACACCACCACTAACTACAAGTGGGGCTTCTTCACCTTCGGCACGTTCACGTGGATCATTCTTGCACTGAGTACGCTCAACGAGAGCCATGAATCGGCGTCACTCCTTGGTGTCGGTCGCGACTACATCACGTTAGCCGGGTGGCTAAACCTGTTGTGGCTGCTGTATCCCGTTGCGTTCGGCCTGAGCGATGGTGGCAACCGCATCGGTGTCACCAGCAGCTTCATCTTCTTCGGCATCCTCGACGTGCTGATGGTGCTGTTGAGCTTTGCCTTCTTGATCCTGGCACGCAACTGGGATTTCGGCAAACTGAACATCGCCTTCAGTGAGTACCGCGGCGCCCGCCAGGGCGGAACTTCCCTGAAGGAGGAGGCAGCCCCAGCTACCGGTGGTATTATGCCAGCTGCCTAGACATCCCGAGGGAGGGCGGGACTGTGAAGGCCGAGGCTCCCGTTGGTGTGACCAGGCTTTCACTTCCCTGTCAAACCCTGTCACTCTTATATATGGGGGAGGATGGGGGTTCAAGAGGAGAAAGGTAGTAGTGAGGGTTATTACGATTTCACTCGTCTCTTTGGCTCGGTTTTGATTTGTATATGCAATGCTGCTTTGCTCAATCCGTGTTCCATATCAACATACATATTTCAAGTTTTTAATGGTCATTTTCATGGTGATTCAGGTCAAGTTTATCCATTGTGATAGATACATTAGTCGGATTGCGGACGAAACATTCGCTTATGCATTCCTTATGACGAAATAAGCGAAACCTATTTTTGTGAATACCCACATCGATGCCAGCTTCGCCAAGAGAATAAGTGGCGATCAGATTCTGTCGAAGCATGGGAATGCATAAAACGTTGCGAAGGAGAAGCAACTTAGGAGGATGATTATCGATAGCGTGCAAGCGAAGGAGAACTTCGCCAGATCCAATAACACTTCCTCTGGTATCCTCGCCACCGAAGTTCACGTGCGCAGACCATCTTGTGAACGACCGAAAAGATGTAATATCATTACACATGTGTTGTGTCGCGCCCGGTGTCAAGCATCCAGGAGTCCGAACTGGGCCGCACGGTCTGAGCCAAACCCTGGCCTGTTTCAGGGTCCAGTTTCTGAATAGTGGCGAAGGCCGGACATTTTGAAAATTGCGAACTTCGAGAAGAAACTTAAGTCGAATTGGTAAATGTTATATTGAATTTTAGTAAATGTTTCGGTTTTCAGCTCCGAAATTGATGGTGCTGATTTAGTGATGTCTCGAGGTAAGGAGAGGGTTATCATGGCAATTACAAAGCTGGCACGGTATTTCGGTCCAGGCCTAAGTTGCACCGCCACCAGAATTTGAGCGCGGAAAAAAGTTACTAGATTCGGAAGTTGCGGGCAACGATGGAAAATGTAACAGCAGTCAACTGACATGGAAGAATGAGAAAACAATGAGTAGAATGAAATGGACATCTGGTTGAATGTGAATAACGAGTCTCGAGGACATTTCAGTTTATCGATACTTGAAAACGCATCTCAGAATGAGAAGGGTTTCAGGGTTGTAAATCCGTCACACTCCCCGCACTCCCCGCACTCTTATCAGGGTTAGGGTGTTTGTCTAGTGACGATGTCATTACCTACAGAGGAGTCATGACATTCATAGATCGGCATTATGACGTAGCTATGTGATATGGAAGTGAAGGATGAATCATATACTCCGACGTCATATGGAAGTGAAGGATGATCATATACTCCAACACCTTGTGATGTTTTGAGCTCATAAAGCCGCCAGCGAGCCCTGGGGTTTTTATATATATCACCACCAGCTCTCAGTACTTAAAGCTGCCAAGACTAACTCTTTGTATTTTCACCTTTATCCTAATTCTTCCAAGCTCTCGGAGCTTGCCGATCAGACCGGAGGCGTCCTTAATCAGTCCTGGTAGCCCATTGCGTGCTGGTGAGCGGGCTAACGTGGTCGTAGTCATCAAGTATTATTGAGCATTTCCTTGCAACCTGGCAGTCGGCCCTGGGCCTGCCCGGAATGAAGCACAGCGTAACATCCTCGTCCTTTGCCCCAGACGGAGTCCGAATCACGCCCCTTCTGCTGGCGACATTGGGTATCAGTGTCGCCATCGCCGGATGCTCTGCGGATGCCAGCACTACGACACAGACCGCGGCAGCCGCACCCACCAACCCGTTGCTTACTGAGGTTGCTGAGCAGATCGCCCTGCCGGCGTGGACTTGGACGGCGTTTGGTACCCACACAGCCAGGGGATATATGACAGTGGCGGCTGAGAACACCAGCATCGAGGGTATGAAGGCTGACTGCGACAATATCAACCTCAACAGGAAGCTGGCCGCCGATTTCCGGAGTGATGTGTTTGGCACTGGTGTGAAGGGGTTCTTCTACAAGTGCCAGAGGGTCCTCCCAGACACTAACATGTACTGGTTCACCATCAGCTCTGCAGACCAAGCCCAGATCGACACGCTCTGCGATCCGACCACCAACTACCCGATCATCTACGACGAGCAGCACGACACCTACTGGATAGACGAGCCGTTCACATGCAACAGCCGTGCTAATCCTGCATACATCTAAATGACGCGTGAAAGAGATGATGTCCTTTTATGGGGTGTCAATTTCGATATTCCAGCCCCCATATGTCTCTATGCTTGATATTTGTAAGTAATTTGAAGTAATGAGATCCTCTAAAGCTAAAATAGTAATGGGTAGAGGTGGATACGATTACGGTACTGTCAAGTTTTGAGATTATCGTAATGTTAATAGCAAAAATGAAGCTCTAATCGTAAAGTGATCGTATAGTGTACTATAAATCGTATAGTAAGCGTATTCCTCACTACGAAGGTAGGATTATGAGACGCACCGTGCGGCTCGACTTAAAGACAACCGTTAACTATACCGTCTATACTTTATCCATACCGAACCTATAAGTCGATATGTATTTCGAGAGCAGCGTTTTTTCAATGTCGCGAGTGCAACCACGCACTATTCGATACCAAAGCCAAGTTCAACAAGCACTGGTCCAGCAAGCATAGCAGGGCTGAGATTTTCGAATTCAGCAGAGTGGCCTATCCGTTAACACTGACTGACGATGACATGAATGCTTGTCCCACGTGCATGGCCTAGACAGTATCTGACAATGATCTAGAAATATCAGAAAAAGTCAGAATTTTTTTGTTATTTTATGTCCCTATTTTATAAGGTATAGATCTTTAAGAATAATAAATAATTCAATCCAACAAGAGAGTATTGACAGCCGGGGTTTAGACATTGCGACGAGGTTTTGGCGATTGTTGGGATTTCGCCGGGTTTGCTAGTCATGCTAGCTATAAATTGGCTGCTTCAGAAAATTATGACCCCCTTGTGTTTCACTATACATCTCACTATCAAGTGACATCTCTCCTCAATGATATCCCTGTTCTTAATGACACAAACTGTGTAGAGCGCCTCTATCAGATCTTCAATGATGCAGTACCCTACTAACTTAGTTATTGTAAGTTAACTATTTTAATTATAATTAATTACAGACTAAAAAGCATTTTATAACAGTATTGGTATTTGTATAGAAGATATGGCTGATAAATTCACTGGCTTCAATATGGCCATTGTTTCTTATATATCTCAACTTAATGGACTGAGCAACTTGCGAATATCAATGCATTGCGTTTGCAGTTCAGATTAAGACTGGACACGATATCGCCCTGTATATTTCAATTTTTTGACGGTCATTGTCATGGTGATTCGGGTCAAGTTTATCCATTGTGGTGTTGGTGAAAACCGGAAACTGCAGAAGAGAGACTAAGTTATCATAGTTTCATAAATACTGGGTATTCAAATACATAGGATTGCTTAGCATTTTATATATAGAACACGTACTATTGACTCTAGCATGGGTGAGCAATATGCGCGGAAACAGTAAGGTACGTTACATTTCGATATATCGCATTTTCAACCGACATTTTTGTTGCATATAGGGCGTTTGCAAAGATAGGAGATATGATATGATGTAGTTAAGGATATAATTATAGTCACCATGGACCTTGAAAAACCTTGACGAAAACTTGGCGAAGGGTTTCATTCGCCCGTGGACCTCTTCTGCTCGAGCTCCTCTCCTCTTTGTCAAAAAGAAGGATGGCTCCCTACCTCTCTGTGTGGACTACTGTGGCCCTAACGCCATTACCGCCAAGAACCACTGTGCGCTCGCGCTTATTTCGGAACCTTGAACCGCATGAATGCGGCTCGTATCTTCATGCGCCTTGGCCTCAGGGGGTGCGTATAAGCTAATCCGAATTCGCGAAGGCGATGAGTGGAAAACCGCACTCCGCACGCGGTACGGCCAGGACTTTGGCTCTATGTGGAGGTTTAAGGCATATATGCGGCACCAGGAATGCGGCACCAGGACAGCTTCATGGAATAATCAACGATGGTATTAGAGGAGTGTAGGATTTAGTTACTTCGTTTGCCGGACGTTAATTGTGTGTCAGCGCCTGACAAGGCACTGTCCGCGGTATGCACCCAATCCCCTTGTTTTATCAATTGACTGCCGAGGAATCTTCAGAAGATATGGTAAACCATGCATGTTTTAGAATCTCTTCGACTGGCAGACATTGCTCTGGGCTGTATCTTAGCACCTTGTGCAATAGGTCATCGAAAGCTTCCACCTCTGCCTCTGTCGGTCTCATTCCCAGGGGCTCGAAGATTGGTTTCCCCTCAGGCTCAGAACGAACAATGCTTTTCTAATCGCCCAGTGGAGCTTCATCTACGATGACCCCATTGTCTTCTGACCCTATGTCCCTAATATGTGATATTGATATTAGCGGATATTCTATAGCCATGGGAATATCATTCGGCCAAGAATTTCTAGGTTTGCCATGCTCATCGAAGAAGGCATCGCGCAGCTTCCAGGAACTTTACCACTGGCTCTGGGAGTCTGCCTAAAGTTTGCACTATGCAGTAAACTTGCGTTCCCAGCTGCAGAACGCCACCGTAACTTCAGCCCGTCAGAATTGTAAACAAATTAAAAATAAATTGCTGCGATCTTATCGCCGAGCTGCCTTCAACTGTCCACAGAATTCTCTGTCTTGTTCGATTCGATCTCAGTCTCTTCTTCTGGACTTGTTCAGTGTGAAAAGATTATCGATATGGACCCTGACGACGAGGACCTAATCCCGCCATCGCTGAGCATTACATTACCTCCAATACCGCTACCCTTACGCCCGCCAACAAAGGAAGACGTGGACAGAGCGGAGAACTTAATGAATATGGTGAAAGCAACTCTGTCCGGTAAGCATACCGTTGTGTGCGAATGCGTTGATACGTCGCCACTGAGTGGATTTTCTTTAGCTCCAATGACGCTAAAAAGCAAGCCGAGAGGACCTAGACAACATCCATAATTACTATCTACGGGTTTGCGAGAAATACGAGCAAAGCGCCGGTGAGTCTAGTTTTCCAATATTATATCTTGCGTCTGTCTTTTAACCACTATTCAGGGTTGGCAGGTCACACTGTCACTGACGTACTTGTTGCCATCAGAAACGAGATGCGAGCGATGCGAGAAGGATCTGATCGACAATTTCGCGATCTCGGTGGCCAAGTTAGCGAACTGAAGCATCAGTCTATTATGCAATTAGAAATCGATTGGTACAAAGTATGTTCGGTGTGCGTTCTGAAGTGGTATCACCGCTTCTCAGGCACGTAATCGTGAGCTGACAGAAAGCGGGCAGCCAGCTACGGAAGTTGTATTTTTGGATGGATCGCCGCCATCGTCACATGTAAGCCCAACAATGGTGAAGTTATAACTCTCTAGGGTCTGGCGCCGCTACGCTATTATCAGGACATTCAAGCGCTCAACAGCAATCAATATGTGCGTGGTCAGGGCTTTGGGGCCACAGTCGCCGAAATAAAGGATCGACTCAGTGGAGAATTGGGAGTTGTCCAGGCGACAGAATAGGGGTTGAGAGACCCATTCAAGTTTACACTGCTGTATTTTTAATTGGAGTAACTTATCATTATTAAAAATTAGGTTAAAATAGTTAATTCCTTCTGCTATCGCGATAGCGTTGCAGCAGCCGCGAGAAGACCTTCGAGAATGGTGTCAGAGCTGTGATCGACAATTGTAAAACCCTTTTGGTTCTAGAGGAACTTTTCGCTGTTGTGTCCTGTGATGCTCTAGATGATGTCTTCCATAATCAACTGGGTAGCTTCATCGACTCTACACCAGGCAGTTAGTTGTATTCGGATCAGTGTCTCTCCATCAAGCCCGGCAGATGCAAAAGTGGAGGGAAGAATGCAAGCATACCGACTCATCGCCTCATCCAGAATGGGAATCCTGCTCTTCCGCGCCATCGCGCGTGCGAGTGCGAGCAACTGCCCCTGGCGGGCGGACCACAAGCTCGGCTCAAGCTCGGCGTCTAGGCCACCCATCTTCTGAACAATTCCTGATAAGTGGGTCACTTGCAACAGGCGTTCCAAGGTGCTCTGGGACAGCGTCACATCAGGATCGATATTCAACCGGGTTGTGTTAGGCAGGAAGCACGGGTCTTGAGGTACAATACTTAAATGCCGAAGAATGTCCTGAGGAGTTAAGCTAGTAATATCAACCCCATCAATATAGACTGCACCGCATTGCGCTGGAAGTAGCTCTCCGAGACATAGCAAAAGAGAAGACTTTCCGCTCCCCGAGCGTCCGTAAATGGCGATTTTATGTTCCGGCTCAATGCACATGGAGACCGATTTGAGGACGGGTTCGGACCTTCATTTCTTTCAGTCAGAGATCGATACTTGGAAGACTGGACCCCACCCCACATGCGAGACGCGTCTCAATCACAAGCGGAGATCGGGCAGTAGCGGTCTACATACCTGTATGTAGCGATTAACTTGTCGAATTCGATCTCCCCCGGACTAGGCCACGCAGCATCGTTATCGAGTGATGATGGAAGAGCAGCGGCCGCCATTTTATTGCTCGCTTCAGAGGGCACAGTCTCTGTGAATGTTTTAATTCGGGAGACAGCCCCGAGACACGATTCGGTCAGGGACCAGAACTTGAGCAAAGGGGCCAATGGCAGAGTAAAGCTCATCAGGGTCACAACGGCTGTTCCGGATGATCCCGGGTCAAAGGATTTCTTCCTGAAGACTATTAAAATCATCCAAAGAACCACAATCATCAAAAGAACCACCAGTCCACTGGCGAGCATGTTCATAGTGAGGGTCAGCCACTGCTGGATCATATATGGTGTATACGCGCATTTCTGAGAGTCGTCCACAAGGGAAAGATTATTCTTGTCAAACCATTGTTGCCATCGAAACGCACGGATAGTAGACACTCCGCTCAGAGTTTCAGAAAGATACTGGTATAAGGGGGTATAATCCTGTATTCGGCTGAACGAGCCCAGACATTGAACTGTTGCTGGTAAAGTCTAGATGAAGGTCCAAACGGGCATTCATCAGAGAGAGCGCCGTGATTGACAAAATAGCGCCCTCTTTGCTCACCGTGGAAATGATTGTAAACAAAGTAAATGAGGCTGCCGGAGCGACAAGCCACGGGAAACTGGCTACAGAGATGTTATCAGGAAGGTATTGTGACAAGATAATGAAAACTCGAAAAGATAGTAGGTAAGAAGAGATGGATAAAGACAATGTTACAGATGAGAACTTCCCAATATATCAAGGAACGGAACTGCCGTGAAGTTATGATCTCAATCGAACGGAACCCAGATATGATCACTTTCAGTCGGTCTTCAAGACCGAGTATCTTAAAAGATTTGATGTTATTCAAGACATGCCGGGTGGCATGAATTCCGAAGTTCGACTTTCTCAATCCACGCCCGCTGTGCCCTGTTCTTGCACTTGGAAACCTGGGTAATAATACATATACATACTAAACGAAAATCCTCAAGTTGAAGCTCAAATCAAGAACAGATTACCCACTTACCGAGGGAGAGGATAACAGGCATAATACAAGATACTGCAAGCTGCCTTTCCAACAGCCACACAGCCAGCCCGATATCAATCGGCGATGCCCATATCTCGTGTATATCACGCAATCCAGTTGCACTCCGCTCCACATCAGTTCCCATCAGTGTGATTGCTGAGGCAGTTCCTAAATCCTCGGTTCGGAGTTTAAGAGTTTGTCTATATATTGCTGCAATAAGTCCTCCGCGGGTACCAATGATAAATCGATATGTCTGCCGACTGTAAGGCACCGCGGAGATCTTTAGGAGATTAGAATGTTTTCGTTGTATCTAAATTGACGTTCTGGTATACGTGGAATAATACAGGATAGGGGGAGATCCACTCACAGCAAGGCCGACATATACAATCGCAGATGCTGCTATCAGGCCATAGCCCTTAATATCCCTTGTCTCTGAGCTGTCCGGTAAGGCTACAAATCTGACAATCGTACTGACCAACAGGGGCTACATGATGGTGAAACCTGAAAAGCATAATCGAGGAATCGCTGCACTGAAGAACTCTGTACTGTATGTCCGGAATAACGTCATAAGAAGCTGATTTTTCTTTGATTGATTCACTGACAAAGAATGGCAGTTAGCTATGTCCGATAGAATTATGGGGGCGAACTAAAGAAATTCCCTAGATTCATACCCTGCTTCCAAGAGCTCAGCAATCGCCTTATCAGCCGCTCAGCTGTCAGCTTCTGGTCCACAGGCGGGATATACTCCAGGCCTAACGGATAGAGCAGGCCTCGCTGCAGCACCGGAAGAACCCATGTGAGCAGACAGAGACCCCAGAGACCACTTCTCTCCTCGCGGGTCGTATCTCGGGAGAATGATACTTGTCTTTTCCTTGAGACTCTGAGAGAAGAAGAACAGCATGAGTGCCGAGCACAAGGCTACTCAGAGCTGCCACAGTCGGCGAGTGCGAGGCCAACCACAACGACCGGACGCGTACAGCATCGAACAGGACCGCCAGGAACAAGTATAGACTGATGATAATGGGCGGTCGCACAGAGCGGGAAAACTCGAGGTACGATAAACCAAACGCCAAACAGGCGTCGGCCGCTTGCAATACTTGGGCAGCAACACCGGTTTGCGTCTGAAGGGGTGCGATACTTTAGAGGGCCAGCTCACTTCCTAGAAGAAGACCATACAACGCCTATTTCTCTTAGCAAGATACACAACTGGGGCTGGGTTCGCAACTGACCGAAGTGTAGACCACTAGAGATGGCTTCACAGTCGTAACCCGCTTTCTGATTAATTGCGAGACACGGATGAGACCCAGTGTTAGGAGAATGGAGGAGGTAATACAGGCAAGAAACACGTCTTCAAAGAACAGAGTGAAATCAAATGCCCGACATTGGCTGTCAACCACAGGACCAAAGGCTCGATCATTACTGCTGGAACAATGTGTCACACTCATTGTCCACTGTCCTTGAAGAATTCGGTATCTCTGCAGCCCTGGGGCTGAGGTCGTAGTAAATAGTCGGTCATCCGGTCTGAGCGCATGTTCCTACTTCGGCAACGAACATGCAGTTTCTGCTTCAGGCTTGGCCGGTTTGATTGGTCGCAGACTCCTTTCCAACATGCCAATCGTCCACATCAGGAAAGGGAACTGCTCGTGTGCTCAACTGCTCAATTCGAAGAATCTGTGGTCTCTGCATTGCGCCATCCGCCCTAAAAATTGGCACCAATGCGACTAGTCTCCACCGGAGCCTAATCCCGCGGGCGGAGCGGCGCAAGCCGCCCATGCCCTATCGTGCCCCAAGAGACCGAAGGCACGACTGTATCTACTGAACTGGTCAGATGGGGGCCAGAATGTGGGGGACCACTGGAGGTAGGGCTGGGCACGATACGATATCGCCGGGTTTTGCCCATATCGCATATCGTATCGCCGGCCAGAAAAGTCTGGCGATATCGTATCGTATTTTATGCGATATGGGCGATACGATATCGCTAACTGGGCGATAATACGCAGGAATAAGTACCGAGACTAGTTTAACACCATTAAAATTAGGGTTAGGAATTGGCAAGGACGGTTCAGCAGAATTTATTTATCTTTGCTGGGGACTTTTGGCGTGCACTTAATTGAGTAATTACTTAGTCTTTCCATCTCAACGCCCTTTATTTACCGTGATGAGAATCAAGCGGAATCTCGGCGATACGATACGATATTCAACTTCAATATCGCATATCGTATCGCCTAATTTGAAATTTAGGCGATATTATAGCTAAATTATCGCCAGGAATTTTACTCTGGCGATATCGTATCGCCGGGGATACGATATGGTGACCCTCGCCGTGTAGGCGATATCGTGTCCAGTCTTACTGCAGGGCCAGATGAAATGTTACAGAGTAAGCATTACGCCCGCGGTGTTTACCTTTGATCTACATGCGGACAATGCCTGACTAGTATGCAGGGGGAGTAACGCCATCGGAGCTCCTCATGATCCCTGCTAAGCGCAGTCGAGTCTACCAGCTCACTCCTGTTTTCTCCGACCGGCACGTCGCCGCATCCAAACGCGAATCGCAACCCCTTGATCTATATACGGGCCACAAGTGCCACCCCAATCTGCGTCTTGTTTGGCAGAAACGCAGCCGGCGAGCATTGACGTTGAGTACCAAGCGACAAGACAAGATGCCTCATTCAGAATCTCCTCTGGAGCAAATGGATGCCAACACCAAAATGGCTGGTGGCAATCAAACGGTATACTGAACGCTATTTCAGACCAAGCAGAACTTGCTAACAACCTGATCTAGCAGCAAACACAGATTCGGGTTCTCGTCGCCTGCCCTCGGTCTGGTTCCACGCTTTTCATGCGCATCTTTCGCGAACTGCCTCGCTGTGCAGTCACGAGCCGGCTCATTCTACAAGGCAACTATCACAAGTTCGGCGACAAGAGTCTGTCTCGCGTCAAGCCGGACTATACCATCTATTCTCACCCTGAATCCCACCCTGCCTATCAGCAGGCGGTGACCGAAGGGTATGCCACCTTGGTCGCCAAAGAGGAATTGGGCCATGAATTCGTCAAGGGCGAATGTGATGTTGAGATCCTTCCCGACAAAGCCGCCTACGAGATGACACGGCCTGCGTTTCTGGTTCGAGACCCGGTCCGGGTTTTTGATAGCTGGAAAAAGATGGGCTGGGGTGATCTGTACAGCTTCTTCATCTGCTATCGATCCCTCTTCAAGATGCTGAAGGCCAGCCCGGTACCCCATGTGATTATCTATGAGCAACTAGTAGCTGACGCCAGGGGCACCGTCGCCGCACTGGCCGAGTACTGGCACATCCCATTCGACGACCGCTGCCTGAAATTCAAGCGACCCTTTGGAGATTACATCTTCAAGGATGAACGGGAGCAGTCTATCTATCAAGGCGCCGTCCCCGATGGTCTATTCGACCGCGTCAAGTCCCACACGCACGTAGAATATTTCAGCGGTCATGGACTACTCTCGGCCCTAGAGATCGAACATATCGAAGCCGAAGTGGGCAGTCTGTACCTGGAAGCCTGTGGCCCAAGGTTGGATCCTGTTCTGGCGCTGCTCGCCGCGAAGCCTTGGTTTGGCTTCGACTTGGACGACACTCTCCATGAGTTTCGCAAAGCATCCGCCAATGCGTCTCGATCCGTATTCGAGGCAATTCAAGCCACGCACCCCGATACCAATGAGACGATAGACGATCTTGAAGCAACGTATCGTGAGATACTCCGCTCCAAGACCGCAAATGCTTTTACCGATGGGAAGACATCAGAGGACTATCGCAGGGAGCGGTTCTCTCATCTTCTCGCGGTCCATGGACATGAGCCTGCCTCAGAGACACTCGAACATCTACTGGTGGTGTACCGAACCAGTCTTCGCGCAGCTTTGACACTGAAAGCTGGCGCGCTTCATCTCCTGGAGAAAATGAAGGCTCGCGGGAAAGGGGTTATCATAGTAACCGAGGGTCCCCAAGATGCACAGGAATGGACGGTCGCAGAGCTTGGATTAAAGCCGTTCATCGACATTCTCGTCACCACAAATGAGGTCGGAAAGTCCAAGGTGGATGGCCTGTTTTCTGCCGTATTAGCAAAGCACAACATTGCTCCAGGAGGTCTGGTCTACGTGGGCGACAATGAACAGCGTGATATTGTTCCGGCACAAGCGGCAGGGATTGATACTGTGCTGTACGATGAGAAGAGTAACTGCCAATTTGATGACCCTCACAACCTTCGGCTTAACTCGCTTCCAAAATTGGAGTACCTTGGTAGGTTGTTCACCATGGCAGTTGGGAATTCTGGCCCGGAGTTTGGGGAGGCCCAGGTAGAATTAGGCCTAGGAAATGACCGCAAAAATCAAGGACCAGACGGCTCCAGACCGGCCTATATAAGTCTTAGTCCGAACTTTTAAAATTGTTTAGATAATAAGGAAAAAAAAAAAAGAGTACATTTTGTATCTCGCGAAGGTATACAGATCAATTACCTCCTCCGTCTCGCAGAATCCTGATTTCTCGTCAACTAACCCCTTATATGTCTCTATGAGCTTCTCCACGACGGACACCCATATTGAGCTTGTTGGATAACATCTGCATGGCCGCCGTCCGCAATGCATCCTGGAATTGTTCGTCGCAGTTGATGGCATCAGAATACCCAAACAATTGCTTATTCAAAAAAGTAAAGAAGCTCTGCGCGTTGAAAATCCGACCTTGCGTCCACACTTACTTCATCCCTATCACGGGGTCCGACACGATGGTCATTCCGCCCACGTACAGAGTGAAAATCCATCCGTGTTTGTCGTCAAGAACATTGAAATTGCACGGCTCCTATTGAAAGCAGCATCTAGACCTACCAAAGAGGAGATTTCCAAAGCACTCGACGCAATGCCACCGGAAGCATCCCGATGGCTGATGACCAATGGGCCAGAGCATTTGGCGGTTCGTGGAAATCGTCTTGGCCATAGGACGTCAAATGTGGCGGAGAGTTTTAATGGCTGGATCTTGGAGGCGCGCTCTTTGCTAGTCCATGCCATGATGGAACGCATTGGCGTTCAGATAATGCTGTCGCGAGCCGAGCGTTTAAAAGACATATACAAACTGCGTCGTCACGGCAAACGCATTACAGAAGCCGCAGCAAAACTCCAGAAATCCATCTCACTAGCACGGGAGTATATCGTATCGTGGTTCCAGTCTATGCACACGAATACGAAGTCAGAACGCAAGGAGGAGAAAGCTTTCCGGTATACTTAGATTCGAAGACTTGTCCTTGTAGACGGTGGACTTACTCGGGAGTGCCATGCTCACATGCTGTTGCGGCGATTAGCTTCGCGGGCAGAGATTATGTGGACTTTGTCGACGATTATTTCACGGTCGATGCTTTCGAAAGGCCATATGCGCGAGGAATTCGCGCCATGTCCACAGTGATAGTAACTGAGGATGACGATTTACCAGACGTTGGACCACCCAACACACGTCGTCCACCTGGACGCCCTCACAAGAAGAGTGTCAGAACCAAGACATCGGGATCGCGAGAAAAAGGGTGACATGCAGTCGATGCCACAAGCAACTTGGGCATAATGCTTCGACATGTAGAGAGCCTTTGGAGGAATAGTGAGGTGATTTTGTCCTTTTGAAAAGCAGTGGTATTTTCGACTTTTGCCCTAACTATTAAGGTTAGGGGTAGGGTCAGTTTTTTCTTTTCCTTCTTTTCCTTTCTTTAACGAATCCTTTTGTAATAAATTCTATCTTGTTAGAAGTTAAAGCCATGAGCCTTGACGGGAAATTCGCAATCATTCAGAGCTTTCGCTCGTGTCCTGTTATTCCTTTGGCAAGACGGTACGTTATATGGGTGTTCTCTTATGTGAATCCACACGCGGGTGGCCACAGGGATAAGATAATAATATGTCAGGACCGGTGAACTGGTCACTCTAGCCCAGACTGCGGTAGCAAGGATCAAGTGTTTTAGAATTATATTATATTATCCGACGACCGGAGGATGCGGAGACGTTACCTTTATGTTGCTTGGGTTGCTCCTCCGGACACTTTGTATATGAACGAAAGACTGTATACACGTATAAAAAAGCGAACGGCTTGCATAAACGAGCGCGTGAGTGGGACGGGTACCTCTGCAATCGGTACCCAAGGGTATAAGCTGGGGACCGGGACGAGGCCCCGTGTGGTCTCGGCGGGACGGAGGATTTTACCCCATCACCGAAGAGGAGCGCCCCATACCCTGACAGGAGCAGTCCGGCACGGCTGAAGCCGACACCGACCTAAAGCAGGCGACGGACGTGTTCCAAGGAGCGCTTTGGTCCGTGTGACGCCTCGTTACCCTGATAATCGAAGCACAACCGCGCAGGCGCGGAAGTACGTAACCTTGCAGGTCGATCGGTGGGAGCGCGACCCACGGCTCCGGAATTACACATATGCTATTAAGATGTATAAATAATAGACCACGTCGGAACTAGGAGTTGGGGAAGCAGGCTTCAATAAATATTTGGTGGACAGAAAATATCGTAGCAACCCTCACTGCTGTCCACTTTTCATATGCATACTCCCGCCTCTTGCGGTGTGGAGCGCCGCAGCCCTAATACCCTGGCATGCCACAAGAGACGACACGGGCCCAAGATAAAGCTACACCCCCTTGGGTTACTAAAGCTACACCCCCTTCCTTTTAGGCAAACGTCCAACTATTTGTTCCCAAATGTCCCGACTTTTTCCCTAACCCATATGACACAAAACCCTGTTGTATACAATTTTCGGTACCTCGTCGTACCTGCTGGTATTGTCATTTTGGCCTTACCAAAAACAGACTGGTGAGAAACTTTGTTACTCCCACCAACCTTGTGTCAGTTCTCCAAGTTTAACTGCTGGTCAATTGCGACGATGTTTCAGTGTGCAACTTCTGGCGAACTCTACCAAACCAAATGGTAATTTTTCGGATTTAACTTGATTGATGGGAAATTCTAACCAAAACTAGGTCACTCGCTGTGACTAAAACAATATAAACCTATAACACAAGAGTCGACGCACACAAAAAAGCTAGAACCGATATAACCTAATGACACCAACACATCAAAAGGAACGGAAAGGGAGAAAACTCAAACCTCTGAGTGACGATCCGTTCTACAGTGGCAACGCAGCTCACAATTCAACACACAGATAGGCAATCCAATTGGGGGTTCACGATGTAAAGGGGCGAAGGTTTATTATCTACAAGTAGAACGTACAAAAAGGACGCATTAACGAAAGAAGAAAAGAAGAAAAGCAAAAAGGAAACGATCATGGGTCGCAAGATATAGTCCCGATATATTCCCGATATCCCGACGCCGAGCCGCTTATCGGGCGACACACGAACTAAATAGACCGCTGGGATTGGTTTCGTGGTCGCATAAAATAATACGACCTCGCAGCCTCTCTCATTGTTTGGCCGTCTGCTGAACGCGTCCTGCCCATTGCTTCTTCATATGGTCTCTTATATCTGGCAATGAAGCCCTCTTGATTCCTAACAAAGCTGCAAACGTCACGCTGCATTCGTGGATTTGATCTAGACGCATCGCCAGTTGCCCAGTTTATAATCTCAGGCAGCTCCCTCGATGATGCGTCATCGCTTTCAGTGATCTCAGGTTTTCCGATGCCATAAGCTCGAAAGAGGCCAATTCCTCTACGTAGCTTGACGAAGTCACTCCCGGGCCATCCACAACAGAATTAATCAATTCTGGACTTGAGTGGACACTTCCCTTGCCACTACTGCTCGTCATACCGGTGTCAGATCCACTGAAGAGGATGAGCGGCAGACGCTCCTGAAATAGTTCCCGACCGAATGCTGGTGGTGGCCGCACAATATACTTACCATTGCGATCAGGGTGCGGGGACGAGTAAAACGATAGCAGATGCTTGCACATGTACCGTGAGTTGAAAATAAATGAAGGACAACTACATACCCCCAGAACTTTATCCGCGTGATAGACAAGATCGCGCTGGCTTATCACGCTATCATCAATGAGATCAGCACATTTTCGCCATAAATGGACGAAATCCTCGTACAGGCTAGGCTTTTTGCGTCCGCCATCAACCTGGAAGTACAGATGGAGCCTTGACTTAACTACACCCGTACAAAGGATGTAGCAAAGTGAATCAAGCCTTGGCCTCACTAAATGGGATGTATAGTCCTTCTTCAAAATCCTCCAGTGACTTTCCAGGCGCATTGTGGTGCGCGAAATTGGTATTGTGCTCGACCCCGGCCTGCCGCACAAAGAGGCGATCTCCCATCGAGACCCTACATTGCCCATGCTGGGACGATACCAATTGCACCAGAAATATCGAAAGAGCTTCGGCTGATCAATTTTCTTACAGTATTCAAGCATCTCTTTAATGGACGACGCATGAATCTCTTCGTAGGTTTGGTACTGAAGACTCTTGAAAAAAATTGATAGCGCGATAGTGTAAGGCACAGTGAAAGGTAAGTTCGACTAGAACTTATTTGAAAGGGGTTGTTGGATATCCGTAGTTATGATTGCTTGATCAACTAACTATCGTATCCAAGGTAATTATGATCTATATATATACTGTGTAAACGTATGATTTGTGTCTAATCCTCAACAAGAAGTGATTCTTCACATGAGGTTACTCTAAATTTCTCATGTGAAGATAGTCTACTCAACTTAGGTAAAATCCCTCAGACTATTCTTCTTTTAGGAGGATCAGCTCATATGTCATACGTAATTGTGAGACAATCTCATAAGAAAATTGCTCATGTGTCATACGACAACCCTTGATGAAGTAACGCGAGCAGGACTATAACGTCAAGTTTCTCGTTGGGTACGGGCTATTATCCTTAGTAACGATAATACCTTTGATCGTACCTGAGTGACGTGTGCATAAGCAATATTTAGCTTTGGTGGCTGAGCTCATAAGACCACTTCCGCACTTCGCACTCTTACTATCAACTCTCATGACGTGTCCTCCTCCTTTTAGTATTACTCCATATACCTTAGCATGAACTTTATAGCTTACACATTTTACTTAGCTTATTCTGAAGTTATAGTTGCTTTTTCAACAGACTCTCCGGAGCGCCATCTTTGTCGACGACAACTTTGGGCAAAATGGGGTGTCTGAAGAGATGCCGCTTAATCATCGTACGAAGAACATTGGCCTGATCTGCGGTACATGGTCTTTTGAGGCCTCTTGAAAGTATCCACTCCGTCTCGTCACATAAAAAGGTTAGATACGGAGGAAGAGCTGCCTTGCGCATGGATGTCCGAACAGTATCAACTGAGTCACCACCTCTACCTCCTGGCTTAAGGCTGATATGTTGACTGATCGCACGCAAGCTATGCCATAGACAAAGATGGTGATTGTAAGTACTGTTGTTTCTGCCAAAGGCAAGACTTGCTGCTGTGACCTCTATTACCGAAAATCGATTAGGAATCTAAAGTACGTTAGTGTAAACTATAAGATTCATACCTGCGAAGTCCTTGTCGGTATGGACAAAGTTCGGTTTCAGCCCTGCATTTCGCAATGCCATGAACCACTGTGTCAACCGTGATCCCCTCTTCCCATCTTCTTGGAGACCACGCGTGTCCAGCAGAAGGTACGACAGAGGTAATGACACCAGATCGTATTCCGCAAGAACGCAGTAGAGCTCAAAGCCATGCTTGTTAGTGCCAAATGTGGAGTCTATGAAGATTTCCGTCATCTTGGTACGGTTGAACTTCCGATGATCCGTGAAACAAGGGGTAACAAAAGCCAAAGAAATCCCAGGTTCTTGAAGATCTTCAACTAACTCGTAACCGTCCAGTTCGGACACTAGGAGCTGAGCGGATTTAAAATCATCTGCGGCGTCTCTCTGCCATTCGCCTCGTGTCAGCGAGATCCAGAAGTTGTAGACCTGCTGTTTCGTGAGTATATGCGCTTCTATCTTCTCGAATTCCGAAATACTGGTCATTTGCATCAGATTTTGATAAATTTGGCGAGGTGGAAGGTACTTATGTGACGTGATGTACTCTCGAACCTCGTCTGTCATATGAAACTTCCTCGATTCCGTATGACCGATATGTTCATAGATTACTGTTGCGGACGCATTGGCCTGTGAAAAGCTGATCTGAAGTGTGCCGTGGCACTCGAAGTACTCCTTTTGCACTAAAACACGTTAGATATCTATTATTACGTCCAAATTTCGGGGAGAGATAATTAACACGGCGTACCTGTGTACCGCTGTACGGTCGAGGGATCGCGCACTGCGGGTCTATGTTCGACAGAAGCAGGACAACCAAAACTGTACTTCGTCCCATCATGCCTTTCATGTGCATGTCGCAAATGAAAGTAGTATCCTGAACAATCGAAGATATCGCTCCGAAGTAGCATTACCGCTCTCTTATGCAAATCGCGGTCCGTAGTTTGAGCACATGCCTCTATCGAGACATCATTGCCGATACAAAAAGTCGCGGAAAGGCTAGCCCTTATTCTTAGAGGTGGAAGAGAAGCATCGTAATCATGGTTATCGTGGTGCTTCAAGAATGAAGAGACGGCCTCAACAAATTCCTCGTGTGTCTCGTAGCATTCGTCAAGATCAAAACCTGGCTGCATGGGTGCGCTAGTTCGATTTTTCCTTCCCCGCTGCAATGATGATTATGAACATGTTCTCATCTCGGAATTTCGAAGTTATTGAAGGCTCACCTTGTCACGACACTTCTGGCAACTCTTGAAAGCTTGACCGTCCGGCGCCGTAAACATCTCTGCGAGCTCCTTAAGAGTGTCGCAACGAATCTGGCGACGGCAGGATGGGCACTTGCGGCAGTATTGCGAGTCCGTAACGGTTACTTCAACTTGGTCCATAATGCAATAAATATTGTTGAGTTAAAACGTAAGGGTAAGGCTACTATAATTAGAGAGCGTAATTGAAGGGGGAAACACGGGAGACTGCTGCGAGAGGAGTAGTAAACAAAACAAACGCGTCCAAATTCTTGATAGTAAACATTCCAAAGGGCAAGGGTTACAGATACGTTGCTAGCGCTTGTATACAAAAGGAATAGTTCTGCTGCAGTTTAAAGTTTTTGTGAAGGTACTTTGTTGGAGTACTCGTGCGCAAAATCGCTTCTAGGGTTAGGGAAAAAGTCGGGACATTTGGGGAGAAATAATCAAGAATTGGGGCTTTCGTTAGGCTGTGCCCCCCCTGACCATCAAGTGACCATCAAGGCTGGCACAGACAGACAGACAGCTTTGCTCGACATTATTCGGCTGCATCAGGAAATAGTGTACTTAAGTCGCGTTGCATACACAGGCTCTTTATAACGCAAGGAGGAACGAGCGACATTGGCCTTGGCCAATTGAGACGTCGCAATGGACAATTCTGTCCTGAATCATATCTTCAGTGACCTCCGGTCAAAGTGAGTTCCCTCTTTCGGGCACGTCTACCTTTAAATGCGGACAGGCTAATGGCTAATCCCGATATAGATCTCCTGATGTCCGTAATCGTTCTGCGGAAGAACTTCGAGACCATCTTTTGGCCGTCGTGCGCGAGCTTCCGATAGATCAATTTACGCGATATAATAACGATGTGAATCGGCGAATTTTCGAACTGATACACTCCACTGACACGTACGACAAGCTTGGCGGCATCACTGCAATCGACAAGTTAATAGATTTTGATGGCACAGAGGAAAATGCGACAAAGATCACCCGGTTCGCGAATTACCTCCGCATAGTAATCCCGTCAAACGACGTCGATGCTATGCGGATTGCTGCCAAAGCCCTGGGCCGTCTCGCTATCCCTGGCGGCACGCTCACCGTCGACTTCGTCGAGTTTGAAGTGAAGCGCGCTTTGGAATGGTTACAATCGGATCGTCAGGAGACCAGACGACAGGCCGCCATGCTGATCATTTCCGAGCTCGCCCAGAATAGTCCGACAATTTTGTACGCCTATGTCCCGCAGATCCTCGACCTTATCTGGGTGGCATTGCGAGATCCGAAAGTTACGGTTCGGAACGATGCTGCAGATGCGTTGCGTGCCTGTCTGAAGATTATCTATCAGAGGGACAATCAGCTGAGGCAGCAGTGGTACTCGAAAATTTACGAGGAGGCCCAAAAGGGGTTCCGCATTGGCTCTGCGGACGCGATTCATGGAAGTTTGCTAGTGTATCGCGAGTTTTTTGAGCAAGCGGGAATGTTCATGCAAAAGTACTACGACGATGTTTGCGAGACGATCCTCAAGTACAAAGACCACAGAGACAGCCTGGTCAGGAGGACTGTTCTCGTTATGATGCCCAATCTCGCGAGCTACAACCCGAACGATTTCGCTAGCAAATACATGCACAAATGCATGCTTCATTTACTGGGGCAGTTGAAAAAGGACCGTGAGCGTAATCAAGTGTTCCAATCGATCGGTAAAATTGCTGGCGCTGTGAGGAGTAACATGGGTCCATACCTGGACGCAATCCTGACGAACATTAAGGAGGGACTGAGCCAAAAAGGACGAGCAAGAAAGGAGCAAGAAAAGGCGATTTTCGAATGTATCAGTATGTTGGCAGCTGCAGTCGGCCAAGCATTGACGAAGAATCTCAACCTCGACATTTTGGATTTAATGTTTGCATGTGGCCTTAGCGAACATTTGAGGACTACGTTGGTTGATCTCGCAACATATATTCGACCTTTGCTTCCAACAATACAAGAGCGTCTCATTACCATCATTGCATATTCCCTCAGTGGGAGAGAGTTCCGGGTGCCGGGCTCGCCAGAGTCAACGCTACCTATGCTCCCCGAGACCGCGCGTGAATATCGAGAAGCAATACTCTCTAAAGATGGACCGGCTGGAAACAGCGATATGAAAGATACCGACCTCATTGCGCTTACAATGCGGATTTTGGGAACCTTTGATTTTACAGGATATACGTTCAACGAATTTGTGCGAAACTGCGTGATCACGTATCTGGATGACGAGAATCCAGAGGTCAGAAAAGCGACTGCGCTGGCATCGTGTTCGTTGTTTTTGAAGGATCCGATTTGTTTCCAGACTAGTGCGCACGCAATTCGGGTTGTTGGCGATGTGCTAGAGAAGCTGCTGGCCGTTGCAATTGCCGATCCCGGTAAGTTATAGTTTATTGAACATGTGAAAGGGGTAATCTAACAGAAGTAGTTACCGAAATCAGACTTGAAGTTCTCAAATCATTCGACGCTCGATTTGACTCGCATCTCTCACAAGCCGACAACGTGCGGCTTTTGTTTACAGCGCTGAACGACGAAGTGTTCGCCGTGCGTCAGGTGTCCATCAGAATCATTGGTCGCTTGACGAATATTAATCCAGCCTATGTGATGCCTCCTCTGCGAAAGACGTTGATTCAACTGCTCACCGAACTCGAGTATTCGACCAGTAGCAGATCTAAAGAAGAAAGCGCAAAGTTGCTGTCGATTCTGGTTCGTTCGACGAAAGGATTGATAAAGCCTTACGTCAATCCAATGATAAAAGTTCTATTACCGAAGGCGCGTGACAACAGTACCGCGACGGCAGCTAGTGTTATTTCTGCGTTGGGTGAATTATCCCGCGTCGGTGGAGAAGAACTTATTCCTTATATCAAAGATTTGATGCCCTTGATTCTAGATGTCTTGCAGGACCAGAGTTCACCGTTGAAAAGAGATGCGGCGCTTCGAACGCTGGGCCAGCTTGCCAACAGCTCAGGATACGTCATTGACCCTCTAATTGATTATCCGCAGCTTCTCGCAGTGCTGGTGTCTATCTTAAAATCAGAGCAGTCATTACCTATTCAACGAGAAACAGTCAAACTCATTGGTATTCTTGGTGCATTGGATCCATACAAGCATCAAATTGTGGAACGCGGCACCGGTGACAAGTCACGTGAGCACAGTGCGACGGCTACTGATGTCTCGCTATTAATGGCTGGTATTAATCCATCATTGTCGGACGATTACTATGCGACCGTTGTGATTAATATTCTTTTAAACATTCTGAGAGATCCATCACTCGGCTCTCATCACACTGCGGTCATTCAGGCCATCATGTATATCTTCAAGACACTGGGATTGAAGTGCGTACCGTTCCTGAATCAGATCATCCCAAGCTTTTTGGCCGTCATGCGCAACTGCTCGCACAGTATCCTAGATTTCTACTTCCAACAACTTGGCATCCTGGTTACCATTGTCAAACAACATATTCGGAATTTCCTGCCTGACATCTTCGTTCTCGTTAGGGATTTTTTCAGACAATTGTCTAGTCTGCAGGTTACAATTCTCACGCTTGTCGAATCCGTCTCACGGGCTCTAGAAGGCGATTTCAAGATGTACCTACAGCAGTTACTCCCATTAATGCTCCAAATCTTTGATCAAGACAAGTCCGCCCTCCGAACGCCTACTCAGAAAGTTCTTCATGCTTTTGTTGTTTTCGGGTCAAATGTGGAGGAATATATCCATCTTGTGCTCCCATCGGTCGTCCGCATGTTTGAAAATTCGCCTCCAGTGTTGGAAATCGCGGCAATGGAGACTGTCGGCCAAATGTGCAAGAACGTTAATCTGGAAGATATGGTCTCTAGAATTATGCACCCGACGCTCCGTGTACTTGCATCGACTACCAATGACGATGTGCGCAAGTCTGCTATGGAATTGGTCACGTCGATGATATACTATCTCCGGGACGACATCGCGGTGTTTATACCAGTGATCAATAAAGTTGTCGTGTCGAATAAGATATATCATTCGCAGTATGAACTGTTGGTGTCGAAGATGGTTAAGAAGGAGCCATTCCCGCAGAGACTAGATACCGAGTCCGACAGGAAGTACGCCGTCAGCGGTATTGATGAAGTTTCCGAAGCCAAGGCGCCGGTTAAGAAATTGCCGGTTAACCAGCAGCATCTCAAAGCAGCATGGGAGGCATCCCAGAAGTCGACTAGAGATGACTGGCAAGAATGGATCAGGCGCCTAAGTGTTGAGCTACTGAAAGAGTCACCTTCACACGCACTAAGAGCTTGCGCATCGTTGGCTGGTGTATACTACCCTCTCGCGAAGGATTTATTCAACGTCAGCTTTGTGTCGTGTTGGACGGAGCTGTATGATCAATATCAGGATGAGTTGGTTCGTGCGATTGAAACCGCGTTGATGTCACCAAAGATTCCGCCTGAGATCCTGCAGACCTTGCTGAATCTTGCCGAGTTTATGGAACACGATGATAAGGCTTTACCAATGGATATTCGCACTTTGGGACAGTACGCAACCAGATGTCATGCTTACGCAAAGGCATTGCATTACAAAGAACTAGAATTTATTCAGGAGCCTACTACGCCGACCATTGAGTCCTTAATCAGCATTAACAATCAACTGCAACAAAATGATGCCGCTGTCGGAATCTTGAAGCACGCTCAGCAGCATCATGATTTGCAGCTGAAGGAGACGTGGTACGAAAAGTTGCAGAGATGGGAAGATGCGTTAGAAGCGTATAATCGGAGGGAAAAGGATGAGCCGAACAGCCTGGATATCACGATGGGTAAGATGCGATGTCTGCATGCATTGGGCGAGTGGGATTTGCTGTCTCGATTAGCGCATGAAAAGTGGATCAATTCCAATAATGAGATCCGGAGGTCAATCGCTCCATTGGCTGCCGCTGCAGCTTGGGGTCTGGCCCAGTGGGATCGAATGGCGCAGTACATCAACGTCATGAAGGTAGAGTCGCCAGACAGATCGTTCTTCCACGCCATTCTGTTATTACATCGGAATCATTTTGAAGACGCTGCTACGCATATCGTGAAGGCACGAGATTTGCTTATCACGGAGTTGGCTGCGCTGGTTGGCGAGAGTTATAACCGAGCATATGGTGTTGTGGTCCGTGTTCAAATGCTGTCCGAGTTGGAAGAGATCATTACCTACAAAATGGCGGCCGATGATCCTGAGCAGCAGCGAGTTATGCGCAAAACGTGGACAAAGCGACTGAAAGGTTGCCAGAGGAACGTGGATATCTGGCAGCGCATGCTTAAGGTTCGCGCTCTGGTCGTCAAGCCTCGTCAAGATATGGAAATGTGGATCAAGTTTGCAAACCTCTGTCGAAAGTCCGGTCGAATGGGATTGGCAGAGAAGTCTCTCAACTCACTTGTGGATGATCCTGATCCAAGCGACCTGGCCAATTCCTCACCAACATCATATGCTGGTCGCGCACCCCCGCAGGTAGTGTACGCTCAATTGAAGTACATGTGGGCAACAGGAAACCAGAAAGAAGCCTTGAATCACTTGTGCGATTTCACATCGAAGATGTCGCAAGATCTCGGACTGAACACTAATGACCTAATGACCGAGCCCCTACCTTCGGAGCTCGTCGTATCCACCTCGCTTACAAATATTCCCATGGTCAATGGCAGCGGTAGTGTGAACGGATCTAGTGCGCTCGTCAACGGCAATGGAAATGTAAGTGCGGCTACCGCGTCCGCGGCCACCCGGACTCGGAATCAAGAGTACACAAAATTGCTGGCTCGATGCTTCTTGAAACAGGGTGAATGGCAAATCGCACTTCACGACTCTTGGCGCAGCGAAGATTCCAACTCTATCTTGAGATCGTATTTATTGGCCACCTACTTCGACAAAGGATGGTACAAGGCGTGGCATAACTGGGCTATTGCCAATTTTGAAGTTGTCACTTCGACCGACAAAGCTGATAGTAAGGACAGAAGCGATGCAATGTCGAATGAGCTTGTCGACAAATATGTATTGCCAGCTATTCAGGGCTTCTTTAAGTCTATCTACTTATCTAGCGGCAATTCCCTGCAGGACATTTTACGACTGCTCACACTTTGGTTCCGTTACGGTGGTTTGCTAGAACCAGCCACAGCAATGAACGAGGGCTTCACAACTGTTAGTATCGATACATGGCTAGAAGTCATTCCACAGTTAATCGCAAGGATTCATCAGCCTAATCCAATTGTTCGCAAATCGCTTCACACATTATTGTCCGATCTTGGTCGGGCACATCCGCAGGCTCTCGTGTACCCGTTGACGGTGGCAATCAAATCTGACAGTCATACTCGTCAAATGGCGGCTGCTGCTATTATGGACAAAATGCGTTCTCATAGTGCGACGCTCGTGAAACAGGCAGAAATTGTCATTCAGGAACTTATCCGCGTTACCGTACTATGGCATGAACAGTGGCACGAAGGCCTAGAGGATGCTTCCAGGTTATTTTTTGGCGATCATAACATCGAGAAGATGTTTGCCACATTAGAGCCTTTGCATAAGATGCTTGAGATGGTAAAACGATGTGATCTTCATTGGCTGTGATTCTTGCTAACTGTTTTCAAGGGTCCTCAAACCCTACGCGAGATTTCATTCCATCAGGCATTCGGTCGTGATCTTCGAGAAGCCAATGAATGGGTATCAAGTTTTAAGCGCACTAATGATATGACACATCTGAATCAGGCTTGGGATGTCTATTACAATGTTTTCCGGAGAATCACTCGTCAGCTACCTCAACTTCAGACTCTGGACCTGCAGTACGTATCGCCTAACCTACTGGAATGTCATGATCTTGAGTTGGCCATCCCGGGAACGTACGCCAGTGGTAAACCGATTATTCGGATCGTCAGTTTCTCACCAACATTCACGGTTATCTCCTCGAAACAGCGACCCCGACGACTCACGATTAAGGGCAGCGATGGCCAGGATTATCAGTATTTACTTAAGGGTCATGAGGACATTCGTCAGGATAGTTTGGTCATGCAGTTATTTGGCTTGGTTAACACATTGCTTTCGGCTAATTCGGAGTGTTTTAAGCGTCACTTGAATATCCAGCAATATTCAGCTATTCCGCTTTCCCCGAAGTCAGGCTTGATTGGGTGGGTCAAGGATACCGATACATTCCATGTGCTCATCAGGGAATACCGCGACAGTCGCAAAATTCTGCTCAATATCGAGCATCGCATAATGTTGCAGATGGCGCCAGATTACGATCATCTCACTCTCATCCAGAAGGTAGAGGTGTTCATGTATGCTCTTGATAACACAACTGGTCAGGACCTTTACCGTGTTCTGTGGTTAAAGAGTAGATCTTCCGAAGCGTGGCTTGATCGCCGTACTACATATACACGCTCACTAGCAGTCATGTCTATGGTTGGATACATTCTTGGACTTGGTGATCGCCATCCTTTGAATCTTATGCTTGATCAACACACTGGTAAAGTCATTCACGTCGACTTTGGGGACTGCTTTGAAGCTGCGATCCTTCGGGAGAAGTATCCGGAGAAAGTTCCGTTTCGACTTACGCGAATGCTTACGTATGCCATGGAGGTTTCGGGCATTGAGGGCAGCTTCCGCATTACCTGCGAAAACGTCATGCGTGTCCTTCGTGATAACAAAGAATCATTAATGGCCATTTTGGAAGCTTTCGCGCACGATCCTCTGATTAACTGGGGTTTCAATCTACCACAGCCAGACCGTCCATCTCAAGCTCTTGGAGGACCGTATCCAACCGATGGCGCTAGTAGAAATAGCACCATGAATATCGCTGGGAACGTTTCGGGTTCGATGTCAAATAGAGAGCGCAAGGGAAGCATTATCGGTGTGTCGCCCTCCGGATTGGATAGAAGACGGCCCAAAATTGATGAAGAGCAGGTCGTGAGTTGTAAGCGACCAATTTATGAACTTATGTCTAGCATACACGCTAATTGATAACTGTAGTGGAACTTCAAAACCAGTTGGACTCGCGTAATGCCCGTGCAACGGTTGTACTAAAGCGAATATCGGATAAGCTTACAGGAAACGATTTTAAGCAACCAAAAGAACTTGATGTGCCCCATCAGGTCGATAAGCTCATCCAGCAGGCGACGTCGGTTGAGAATCTGTGCCAGCATTATATTGGATGGTGTTCATTTTGTAAGTTCACCTACGTTTTGGAAAGCTTAGGGTTACTAATAGTTCTCGGTAGGGTAAGGAATTTAGCTGGTTTGCAGGATTGTGAGGCAGGTTCGATTGAAGTACCCTGTTTACGTGGTTACGCGTATGGAGTTAACATTTTGCTGGTTGGACGTTAGAATTGTACTATATTAATCTCAATGGATAGAGTATTGATTGCATTCTAAGTAATCCCTAGCCGCCGCAGCCATCTGCGGGTACTCATCAAGATGAGTACGCCACCAATTACAAAGCCAGTTTGGATCTTTTGTGTCATTAACACTGACCACCGGACTATCAAAATACTACATGTCAATATCGGAGACAAGGGTGACTAGTCTGGCTGCAGCCTTTGCTCGTCCTAGACTCGACATCACTATCCTCGATTCTGTTTCGTCATCACTGCCATCGTTGAGGCTTCGGTAGTCGAGGCGCTTACAGCAAGTTGTCATCCTCTCCAAGGGAGGCATTGTCGCAAGATGACAGTGCGTTAATTGTTGAGTTAGCATTTGGGATCATAGTACTACAGATGTCGTGCTCAGAAAATTTCGTGTTGAGGGTATCAAAACTATTAGACACAATTATCGGCAACGATACGATATTGACGATATCGTATCGTCGCCAACAGCACACATACCTTATATGTCGGCGAGGTGTTTGAGTCGGTCGATCAAGCCAGGCAATTTGTAAACGCGTATGCAATAAGTCATAATTTTGCTGTGAAGAATGGCTTCGTGAAAGACAAAAGATCAGACATTACTGCTCTTGTGACTTGTGTAAGTGTGCCAAAAAGCCATTCAACTCCAGAGATCTTTCAATGACAAAGAGAAGTACGAGTGTAAATGGCCTCACGCGTTATAAAGACGCAATATGCTCTGTGACTGTCCTTGGAAGGTCCGCTTGAAAAGGCAGGTCAACGACTTATGGATCCTTACTAACTTGTTGACGAACATCCGGGACGCCATCTCGAAGGATAAATCCGCTGGCTTATCCTGAGAATCGAGCCGTGACAGGAGAGGCCCGGGAGACCATGTTCGGCCTCGTTCAGCACTCTTCCGCATCTCTGACCACGATTGCATCGGTGCTAATTACCACATATCGTCTCTCTTTGTTCGGCAGGGACGTATATCGCACCTACACTTACACTCGAAGAAAACGGAACTCAACAGCTAAATTTTTATTGAGGCCTTACGAGACCACGTTTACATATACCTAGTGAACGTGGCCGAGGACAACATTCTAGCGTCTTTGTTCTTTTGCAAGCCTGATGACGTTCAAAATGCACGTCTGTTTGCGGGCAGGTGGTTGTTATTGATGCCACATACAAGACGAACAAATTCCGATTGCCGTTGGTGAACATTGTCACGGTCGACAACAACATGCGCACTATACCGGGTAGCCTTGAGCTTTATGACCAGTGAGTTAACAACCGGGACTAGACCCTGACTAGGGTTTCCCTGATGGAGTACAGGAACGTACTTCTGGGTCTAACATCTACTTGCGCTAGTCCCAAAGAGGAATGGGGGCCCATGAATCTCCTAAATATACTCTGGACTGCTCCCAAAAATGCTGTAACCCTTATGTCATAGAAACAAGCCGTGATTCCTTAAAACCCTATGCGTTCACGAACATGTGTTTTCATCAAAAAAACAATAACTCAACGCGAGATGGCCCGCTGCTACAGAGGTCATACTTCATAGCGCACCGCGACCTCACAACGGAAACCTCTGTCCCACAATCTCCTCACTCAAATTCCACAACTTTTCGGCCACCTCAGCGTCATTGGCGTGAGCCGCTGGGATATTCACTTGGCAGTCACTCAGATAGGTGCCTGACTTATCTACATACACGAATCTTAGATGCAGTCACTTATATATAAGAGTGCTCTGTAGGCGCTCACCTTGCAACTCGGGATCAAGAGCAGCGACTAGGGTCGTTGCACATCCCTGTTGGAGAGACTTCCTGTCAGTCCTTTCATAGTTTGGTACTAAATTTGGATTAGTTCAAGATCGAGCAATCATATGTATTAGCCACACTTGCTTTTCTCTGCCCTTGATCTCGCATTGAGCAACAGTTGCATATCCGTGTACCGGATAAGTTCTGATAAGATGCCTGTCGTGCCATAATTAGCGGACTAAGCCATTGCCTTGCTACCTCACAACTTACTTCCGGGATGCAGTGCGATGCACGCAATCTCTTTGGTAGGAACTTTGGAGGCAAAATACTTTGCAAATAGAATGTTGGCCGATTTGGACTGGCCATAGGCATCCCAGGCGTCATACTCCCTACCGTCCTATCCATTGTCAGCTTGTCGCGAGCGCGGATAACAAGAATTTGAATGAGGACAACTCACTTTGAACCCAATATCATTCACCCTAATCCCCCCAAACCTATGTGCGCTGCTGGCGACATTGACGATCCTCGCTCCGGGTCCTGCGGCTTTGATCTTGTCTAAAAGCAGGTTTGTGAACAAAAAATGGCCGATATGGTTCGTTCCAAACTGCTTCTCTATCCCGTCCTCTGTAGTACCATAGGGGCAAGCCATTATTCCCGCATTATTAATGAGAACATCAATCTTGTCAACTATTTGGTTGATCTCAGCTGCTGCAGCGCGGACAGATGTTTGGGAGCTGAGGTCAAACGGTATAAAGACGGTCTTCACGTTCCGATTAATGTCACGAATTGATTGGATGACAGGAGCGACCTTCGACTCTGAGCGACCGGCAAGTACGAGTATGGCTGGCGAAGCAGCGGCGAGAGCACAAGCGGTCTCAGCACCGATGCCGTTCTGACTAGGACCGGTTATAACAACTGTGAGCAAGTTAGCAATCTCTGGGAGAGCACCGTTATTAAGAATTGTGACACGTACATATCCGGTCTTTAACTCTATTTGAGAATGTTCTCACAACTTCATCGCCGGAAGTACCCCAGTTGAATTCTGAAACCATTATTGACGTTCGTGTGACCTATTTAATACAGACTGAGTTGCAATGTCTCCGCTAGGTTAATATGTAGACGGAATATCGAGGGGAACCTCATGGTCTTAAATAATATTGTGGAATGAAATCTATTGACAAGACGTCATACGGCTGAACAATGCCATAGGTTAAAATTAGCGTATCAAGAACAGGCTATGACGTTATTGCGGTACCGACCTCGCCGGCTTTTAGGGTTCGACGGGTTTAAGGGCGAAGTCTAACTAAGCAGTTTAGACTATACGTCACCGAGGGAAAAGATTTTACTAACATTGAAGTTCCAACTCCACACAGCGAATTAAATGGCAGACTTTGACTTGGCACACCTGTCTTTTCCACATAGTTATCCAAAATGCTAAGAGAGCTAGACGGGGCTACCAGGGCTATTAGAAAGGTTCCGCAACTAATTTAACGCTTTAACCCTTACCCTGTAAATAAATATAATGTGAAGTTCACCGGGGGCAACGGGGGCGACATTTTTAGACTTTGGCCATAGTAATCAGCCACCCAAGTCCCCGGGTTAGGGCCATTCTGGTCCAGAAGGGGTGGTTCAGAGTCGGCGGCCATACAAAATCGGGGGCGACAAGCCCGGTCTCACGGTATCCTGGTGCCAAAAGCCCGGGTCCAGCTCACCTCGAAAACATCACCAAAAATTTGTCCTGAAATTAAATAAAAATGGTAGCATCGGAATCAGGAAATTAGGCGCTTCCAGGTATGTATTTACTTCAATTGGATATGACGTGATGGCGACTCAGTGAGCGATTATACGCATTTTCAGAGCATATCCGCCAAATGTGATACGCAAATAAGCCATATGACCCTAACCCAGGGCAAGCGGTAGGGCAGCCCGCAAACCCACGTACCCAAAGCCGCAACACAAACAAAACAGACAATTATTTTGAGGGTGTCGTGAGCACAACCCCAACCCAACCAGCTCACAAAGTAGAAATGAGGGTCTTGTGCCATGCCCCAGTTAGCTGGAGTGCGCGACAAGCTATGTGGTGTTCAGGGGCCTGCCAGCGAGTTGAACTGCCCCTTGGCCCCTTAACCTTAATCCCCCCCCCCATTGCTCGATTTTGGCTACAACCGCGCTCTTTCGCTTGCTAGAAAGCTCCGTATCTTTTTTTTTTCGCAATACGGTTTCTGAAGTTCAGCTATACGAGTGCTCGAAATGACTGATCACTGATCACTATGGCCAGACGGAGTACCAGGTCGGCTGGCAGGAATGTCATTGTTCGGGACGCAAGTCCTATTTCAGAAAACATCAATGGTGATATAGCCGTAGGACGTGCAGTTTAAGGCCCTGAACCGGGCGACAGGGGCGACATTTAGACTTTGGCCATAGTAATCAGCCGCCCGACTCCGCGGTTAGGGCCAATCTGGTCCAGGGGCGGTCGTTCTCCATACAAAATCGGGGGCGACAAGGGGCGATATTTAGACTTTGCGATTTGGGTGTACTTTTGGTGCCTAAAATTAGGCGCTGGAAGTTGGCTCTGTTATCTGCAACGTACTTAGAATATGAATGTGCGTCCTGCTCCTTACAGTACGTACCTGGCAGGACTTAGATTTAGGGATCGGCACGGATAAGAATTTTCGTTATCCATATCCGTATCCGTATCCAGGCAACATATCGTTATCCGTATCCTAGGCAACTTACGGAAACCCGTTATAGGGTCGCTGATGTGCACAAGAGAGTAGTAGAGTCCTATGCCAACGGGACAGTCGAACACTGAACGTATTGGTTATCGCACGTGAGCAGGTCCCCCTCTACGCCGAATGAATAGGACATCAACTTCTCGTCCATACACTGCTTAATGTGTTTGGATTGAAGTAACACTAAGTGCAGTCCACAATACCTGTTAAATACGACATTTCATACCGTCCGCCGAAGCTAGATGTCAATTCGCCGAGCGCTAACTCGATATTGGCCAAACCCATATATGACTCGGTGGACTCAGACGTCTATTTTGCTACCCACAGTAGTCCGTTCCATGCATTCCACTATGTAGTGACACTGTAGGATTCAAACCGGATTCGGCGCCATGCATCCCAGGGGTAGATGGGGGATTGATCAGTTCCCCCGGTCGCGTATGCAAGTCCCCCTCGGCGTTCTGACTGTTTGTAGCCTCAGTAATGCTAGACGACGTCCTGGCCGATTCGTTCGTTGTCGATATCGACTCTCCCACGTTTATAAGGATTGAATTTTCTGGAATTCGAAATGATTTAGTAAGGAACTAGATTTTCGTTAGAAGTTTTCGTGGCTCGAACATGCCGAAGCTGCGACGCTGTCGTCGACCGAGAGGTTCCATTGCTGCAGTGACGTCTATTGGATAAGTTCAGGAGGGGGGGCAGGGTTTCCTGATCGTCACATGCCCACAACGATCAGGCCGGTAATCGCCGGCGGCGAGCATCCGACATGTGACAATGTGAGGGACATGACGACAACCTACAACGGCAAACTGTACAGAAGTTGTGCCTAAATATGATATACCTGATGCGCAGTTTAGGGAGAGAAAGTCGCGCTAGGGCTAGGATATATATGGAGCATGCACAAATAGTTGTACTTATCCGACATTCAAAATCTTAATGGTCACAAGAACTTTAACTTCCTTACTCTCGTCTCAAAACTGTTCCAGTCGACCGAGGACACAAGGATGATTTGGCCCGCAATCTGTGAGCCGGATTGGAACGGCACAGGCGTTACAAGCGCGCTCGCAACTCGTGCGGGGAAGGTATACACGATCTTGTCGTCTGTACTCCAAGGACCGAGTGGAGTGGGAGAGTACTTCACTCGCAGGCTGACTGAGTCGTCCATGAGGAAGAACAGCAGGTACGAGTTGTGATAAGCTGAATAGAAGACTGAGGCCGACTCGAGGAAGAAATTCTCAGGGGGGAGCGAGATTACTGCGGCAGATTGCCTACGAGTGGTAGGCAGCGGCTCGGTAGGCGACCAGGTGCCCGCTCCTCTATCCCAGTATCGCCATTTAGACTTGTCTTCGACTGTCGCGGACGGAGCACGGGCAACGTGCACGTCCTGGTAGGCTCCACTACCTCTATTATCCAGCGCGTACAAGTACACATGCCCAGCAACAACGATGGTAGCAAAGGAGCCGTAACGGTATTCGTTCCGGTTGATAGTCAGCGCCGCTCGCCGCGTGACTGTGAGGACATTGGATTCCGCATTGAGCTGGTATACGGCCATAGATGTTCCTGCAACTTGGCCGCAACGAACACTCAGACTCGCGTCCCAGAATTGGATTGCCTTGTTGGACCCCACGACGACACAGTGAGTATGCGGTTCGGTGGAGAATCTCATGTGAAAAGTTGTCGTCACCTCTTGTTCGTCGGCTGTGAGAGGAATTGGAGGCCATACGTCGGCCGGGATATCGACAAGCCAACCAGGGTGGGCAAAGGTCTTCGCCAGAGAGATAGAGCTCGAGAAGACTGTTGTGACGCCGGTAGCTAAAGCCTTCGTAGACGTACTTCCGAAGAGCCAGAACCCGCGGTTCTGGATCGAGCAGAAAGTGGCTGTACCTTGCCGCCTTGTCGAGATTGTCGAAGACTGGGACCAGTCCGTCAGGTTTCCCCAATCGGTCAAGTAGGCGACAGTGAAGCTAAGATGAGAGGGAGGGGAAACTTCATAGTCAGGAGTAGTATCGTAGTGAGGAGTAAGGATCGAAGGTACGGGAAAGGCAGTAGAGACGGCCGTAGTCTCAGCCGAGACGGTCACAGCCGATATGAGCACGACGACTATTTGTAATCCCAGCTGGAGCATGTTCAGAAATGTTCAGAAATTTTGGAGCACAAGTACATATTCGTTTCCAATGTTCCTAACAGACGTGTGGCCACCTTTATAATGGTTCAGGTTCCGGGGTTAAGGTTCGTACGACACAAACCGCCGTTGAAGCCGATGACGTTTTGACAAGCTGCACCTCGTTATTAAAGTTGGGAGGACAGCAATTTAGTCTCTCGTTCCGCGAGCATGCGGGGATCGTGATGTCTTGTCAACCCCGATTGGCTCACACAGTCATAGTCACGCGTTTCGCTGGCCTTGGCTCCCGATCCACAGTCCTCTGAAACTCTTTCCCTCTGGTGTTGGCTCTTTATTCATCGTGACGCTCAATCTACTTCTAAGTCGGCTGTCAACCGTCATGTGTGCGTGATAATAGTGCCGTCATCGAGCATATATAAGAGCGGAAGCTCACTCTCTCTAACGGCCAACAGCCTAGTCAACACCTCCGCAATGACTGACTGGCTCATACTCGCTCTGTTAATTCTCCCTTTCACAGCGGCGACGCCGGGGTCCACGAGTATTACAGTTCCTTCCATTCTCACGCCCCATTTTGAAGTTTTGCCTCCCTACCATGTGACGCCTCGCAATGTCGACTTTACTGTTGCCAGCGTGTCGAACTGGGGTGCGCTGCATGACTACTCCATCGATTCGTCGTACATTTTCCGACGCCGGGGCCCCTTAACTTTGTGCTTCATCCAGAACCGCACATTCTGGTTCGCAGGACCGACTTCCATCTTCGACACGGTGAAGCGGACCGGAAAATCAGCCAGCACATCTGTTGCAATGGCATTGAACTTAGCCCACCCATCCTGGATACGCGAAGTCTCGACAACTCCTGTCTCCTCCTGGCCTGTTGTTCCCTTGACTCCTGCCGAGAAAGAAATCAGACTGGTGTACAGATACGAGTTTCGCTTCTCTACACAGGCGCATTCGTCGGTTATCAATGACACCTCAGCAATCCAGTTCTGGGATGTCACGGCTTACAACAACGACGGCTGTGAAGAGACTGCCGGAAACACATTGATCATATACACCTTCGACCCGATGAAAAACACGCTCACGCTCACCCGTCCCGCGCCTGTCTACCAGACGCTGTCTCCATTGCAGTATCCGTACGGTTCCTTTGCAACTCTAGCCGTCGGAGGGACGACATACCTATACGCGTGGGATCCGTTCAGCACAGGGGATGAATTTAATGACGGCTGGCGTAAAGATATTCACGTCGCCTCGGCTCCGTCTTCCTCCATAGCAGATAAGTCCACATGGAAATACTACGACGGACATGCGGGTACATGGTCAGCGACGGAGCCTCTGCCAACAGCGCGCCGTCAGTCGCAAGCCATCTTCACCCTTAGCGATCCCCCTTTCGAAGACTTACTCGCCTACTTTCTGTTGGGCTCAATCTTTTACTCAGAATATCATAACGCATATTTGCTTGTTTACAGCTCCACTGTCGACTACCGCTACGTTCGCGTCAGATATTCCCCGACACCTGTCGGACCGTGGTCATCCCCCTCCAAAATAATCTTCGACTCTGCAAATTATGAGGGAGTGGCGATCAGATATAGCCTCGCCACGGCTGCGTTTTTCCAAACTAATGGAAATTTAGGAGGAAAAAGCATACTCTTGCCCGTTACAAAGGGAGATGATGTTCTGACATTCAAAGTCAATTTTGCTTAAGCAGAAAGTTTGGCGGGCCGTGCCGCAAGCGTTACTGATGGTTATTATTATGGTATTACTATTATGATGTAATCGGGGCAATATTCGACGTGGCGGGGCGGGGCTGGGCTGGACTAGACTGTCGAAGGATGTACACAAGAACTATTTTCGGGGAATAGAAGACTTCTAGGGAGGACAAACTCCTCATTTTATCTACTGCGAGCCGTGTTCTATTCTACACGTAAGCGAAACCAACCCAGACGCAAAAAAAACCAAGGCTGTACGAAGGCCACAAATGAAGATATAGCGTTGCTTGAATGCCAAAGCATGAACTGTGCTCTGTGTTGGACTTTCCTCGCTTTCTCGACGTTGCGATAACAAGTCGCACAGCGGTGACTGTTCTCTTGCGCTTGGCCCTGATACTTTGGGATGCTAAACGCGTCCAAGCTGGCTAGAGAATTTCAGAGGCGAGCCAGCTGGGCGATATGAAACTGATAATCGCCTCCTTTTTCCAAGTCTTTTGTTGTTCCTCCAGGTTTGTGCCCCTGCAATTTGACCAGCACGCTGTCAAAGAGAAAGGGGCTAAGGTGGCTGCTGCCTATCCCAACGCGAGGTTGGTGTATGGCCAACTCGATGACATCGATGTGATCGAGGAAGAGGGGTCCTGTAAATATAATGTGCAGCTCAGGCGGCTGAACCATGGTATTGACTATTGACTCTACGTACTAACGAGCCGCAATGGTTGCGGCCTAGAGGTCGTGTTCCAGCGACAGACTTCGACACAAACCCGAACCCCTCAAAGACACAAACCTCTCAAATCCTGACATTCCCCCCTCCCCCCCCTCTCAAAGGTTTGGGTCGCAGATGCTTTAAAGTTGTGAAAGTGCGGACTCAGGGACTGCTGATTACTGGCAGTTAATTTCACCAAATTCTCATTTTTATTGTAGACTTGCTGTTGGAGACCGGCTTCATCTTAGCTACAAGTTGCCGCGTCTCCTGGCTTTGAAATACAAACGAAAGATTACGAGTTCGCTAGAGGTCATTTCTTGGCTAGAGATGTTGGTTCTTGAGTGCTGGATTCTACGATCCTCACGGTACCGTGTCGTTCTTGACAGTGGATAAGAGGCACATAAAAATATTGTAAAGCCATGATTTCCTTCTACCTTTCTTCATCCCACCGAACAAGCCAAAACTGGGAGGCGATCACAATTCATCAGAAGCCGTTCTTTTAGAACCCATCTGTATCGGAATCTGCTGTTCTGCCCCATGAGCGTCCGCACCCAAAGCGTCGAGTCTACGGTTTCTATTTGCCTCGGCCCACTCTGCAATCTTCCTAGCAGCCACGTATCGACCCTGCTGCTCCTTCGGCTTCACCAACGTTTTCGCCTTTTCCGCGTAGCTACTGTCGGAGATCACCTTCAAGATCGCCTGGCTGGCTTCTTCCCCGGTCCAGTAGGGCGCTGCCTGGCGGTTTCCCCAGACGCCAATCCCAAGCCATTCGACTCGCGTGGCGTGGTCGTAGCAGTCGGCCCACATGGCGAGTGCGACTTGGGGAACGCCGGTTCTGGGCCTGTCAGTCTCATGCCCAGAGCGCGTTGCTGTTGATCAACTCACCCCATCGCTTCGAAATAAGAATTCGCACCTCCATGGTTGACATAGGCGACAATATGTCCCGTTGCCAACAGCGACGCAGGGTCTGCCTTGAACCAGGACTCGATGCGCACCCTACCCGTAACCAACAATGCATCAACATCCTCCTTTCGAGCCGACTTGGATCCGTCGTCGGGGATTTTAAGTTTCCAGAGGACCTGCACCTGATCGTTCCGGTCGAGAACCATACGGATGGCGCGAATCATCTCCGTCGCATCGTGCTCGTCGTACGTGGTGTGGCTACCCAGAATGATCAGTACCGTCGGGGCGCGTGCGAGCCACGCAACCAGATCCGGGTCCTCTTTCTCCGCGCTCTCCAGTGCCATGAAAATAGGCCCCACAGGGCTTACCTGTTTCGGGACCGACATGGGATATTCGATCTCCAGCGAGGATGCGACAAGCATGGGGACGGCGGGATGCACGAAGTGGAACATGGGCTCATGGATGCTATAGTTTTGGCTCCGGAGATACGATTTGAATTCCTTGATCGCGGGCCCCGACGAGATGGCATAGCCCATGCGCAGGCAGATGTAAATGTTGGCTGGGATCAGATACCAGGGAAGCGGATAGGGGAATCCGGACCCCACTCTATTATCATCAGTACGTGTTCCCGATCCGTGTGATATGAAGATCGGAGACGGCTTACACTGGATACTTCCACAATGCTCCTACATGGGGATGCACCGCAGCCAGGAGATCCTTCAGATCATTCGGCGACAGCATGACATGGGAGCCATTCCCCATGGCCGCTTCGACTGCATCGACGGCGGGCGAGTAGAAGGTGTCGATGACGGCCAAGTCGGGCTGGACCTCCTCCACGATGGCGCGTATGTTGTTCGCGATCTCGATATACTCCGCTCCCGTCCAGGGGATAAGGCCCACCTGGATCAACCAAAATAACCTCTCGGCTCCCCACACACCGGTCCCATGGCGGGCCGTCTCCAGATGCGCGCCTCTATCGTAGATTGATTTCTTGTACGGCGATCCGCGCACGGGATGGAAGGTTATTCGCCTGTCAGCATCGGAGCTGGCCTGCCGCGACACCTGCGCGACTACGGGCGCGAGTTCATCGAAGGTTGCGAAATGGACATCGATGGCGTCTGAGTAGTCGCAGAGTAGGGTGTGTGCGGTCGCGAGGTGGACGCTGGATTGACCGCGTTCGGAGTTGGTGAGGAAGAGGACTTTGGCCCGTTGTTGGCCGCTTCCCCTCGCTAGCGTCAGCGGCGCCAGGAAGAAGACTGATAATATGAAGAGTAACATCTCGTTTCACTGCAGATCACAGAGAAAGATGGGAGACGTGTGTTCAAAAATCTGCCCGGCCCGGGATCAACATCGCCTTATCTATTCACCGCCTGCAGATATGTATCTGCCCGGGGATCAACATCGCCTTATCTATTCACCGCCTGCAGATATGTATGGTGCATTTCGTTTAGTCGCTGAATTTTTGAGCCGTCGTACCGACCACTTCACAAAAAAGACATCAACTACAGCAAATCATAATAAATCATCAAATAAATACATTACTGTCTGTAAAATGTTAGAATTAATAGAACTTAGTTTGATCGCGCTTAAGAAAAATAGAAATGCCAGAGTTATGCTTTGTACTCTCTGGGCGGGGTACAAAGGTGGTTTACTATGGCGAACGGCCACTATGAAACGTCAGGTACAGTCAAAAATAAGGTTTAATGACAAAGATATTAGGCAGTAGTATATTTGCCTTGACGCTTATGCCATAAGGAAAATAAAATATCAATGCGCAGTTATGTACCGCAAGGCAACGCGTTGCCTCAAAATAAATCTGTCGCGTCTGCGTCAACGCTTTTATAGAACATAAAGTTACGTGTTATTCGTGTTGTACGCTATTATCCACTCTTTCGTCTGACATCAGAATTTGGTGCCACAGAATTTGGGGAGAGGCGAAATATTTGTATCCGGTATCGAGAGCCCGTGTTCCAGAAATTCTGGACACCATTCCAATTGACAAGATTAGAAAGTTTGCTCGATACATGCATGGCGATTTATAGAAGCGTATACTCGGGACCTCGATGAGAAATCAGCAATTTATACTGTAAAGAAATATAAGTCACATTGAAGGTTACCTCCGTCGTTAGAACTGTAGGTATGTAAATGGATAAGGTGTCTATATCGTTCTCATCGAGAATCGTCTCCGAAGACACTCGCGTAATACTGCATATAACTGTGCTGCATGGGCCACAGTGGCGGACGCCCATAGTAAAAAGCCGCATTACCCTGGGATTTGCTGCATGGGAGCGCTGCACCATAGTAAAGGCGTGTAGGGGACACCCTCAATTGACCAGGGTAACTCCTTCAAGCGCGGCCAGGTACGCCATGACGGTGTTCTGGTGCCAAAAGTCCGGTCCAGCTCACCCCGAAAACATCACCAAAAATTTGAGTTGAAAAAATTCATAAAAATGGTAGCATCGGAATCATGAAAATCCGCCAGTTCGGATCGTATATTTATTTCTACTGGTTATGACGTGGAAGCGACACAGTGAGCGACCGCAACTACTGGAACTACAGCGTCGAAAGTCAGTGAGGCAAGGGTCAGGGTATGTTGGGATTGTGGGTGACAGAAGGCGGCGGAGACGACGAGGTGGGCGACGGCGAGTAGCAACGTAGGGCCCCGATCTCGTAGCGTGCTGGGGCTAGGGCTGATATTGATGCAGCCATGGACTCAGATCGGTGCAGCCATGCCACGTTGAGCATATCCGCAAAATGAACTGCGCACTTCCAAAGCATATCCGCCAAATGTATGCACACTTCCGGGTTGGTATCTGCCAAACGTAATACGCATTTTACAGCATATCCGCCAAACGTGATGCGCAAATAAGACGCGTACAACCCGAAATAAATTAATGGGCCAACGTCGTAACTGCAATTACTCAACGAATTGTCGTGAAACTAGTCTGAAAATTTAAGGCCAGTAGAAGTATGCCATACCTGACACACTACTTTTTTTTTAAATTTCATTTTTGGTGATGTTTTTGGTCTTCGGACTTCTGTCCCCAGGACTAAATCGATGCCGTCGCCCCAGTCCCTGTAGTCGCCCGGTCGCCCCGTCGCCCCGATTTTGTATATGCTGAACCACCCACCCTGAACCATAACCCAGGCCCTTATAGTTTTGCAGCTTAATGCTAGTCCAATTTCAGTGAAATGGGAGTGGAGTGATATAAAATGATGATAATTAAGTATTCTAAACCGAAAACTGCATGCATAGATGATAACAAGTATAAAATGTTTACTACCGATTCGTAGGATGAACAAAAAACTGATGGCATTCATTCCAATTTGCGGCCGGATTCCAAGGGGAGACATCGAGATTGGGCCACCTTTCAATTTCACCACGGATCTCTAAGCCGCCGGAGGCTCTAAACAAGTAATGGAGGATCATATCACCAAAGAGCCAGGAGAGATCACCTTGTTTAATATGCATTTCATCCGAGTATTCTTTAGAGTAACCGTATACTATAGAAGCCCAGTCGAAGATCTCAAAGTCCATTACCCCGGACATTGAGCGGAACATGCGATCGAGGGAGATGACCCCGAGATCGGAAGTCTTCTTCTCGCGACCGACAGGGATGCTGCGGAACATGAGAGGAACGTCTGGGCCAAACTTGTCTCTCAACAAGGCTAATAGTTTCTGCATGCGAGTGTTGACATAGCGAAGCTGTGTCCACTTGAGCTGGCCAACGGTATCCCAATAACCTTTAAGATGAGGCTCCTTGCCTTCCGCAATAAGATCTGCGGAACTGAATGCCTTGACGTCCCATCTGCCAGTCTGAAAGAGAAGCAAGTCGGGTCCCCCAGACTTGCCTCGCGAGCGGTACTCAAATTTGCTAAAGATCTGTTCGTCCCTGTCTTCGAAAGCAACAACATCCATGGCGGGAACCCACCACCAATCCGGCTTGTAGGTGACCATGCTTGATACATGCCACTGGGAGAAAGTGAGGTTCATAAGTGGAAACTCGCAGAAGATTGTAGCCTGCTTAATACCGGGACCTTCAACGAGACCGGGAACACCAAACTCACTGCAGACAGCGCGAAGAAGAATTCGATCGATGGAGTCACCGACAAGAAGCACGCGGCGGTCACGGACCCAGCTCATCTCTTGCTCAATCTTTTCCTCGGCAGGAGTCAGCGGGCGATCTTTTTTGGCATTTTTGCGGTACTCGACACCTTGAAGCATGCGCTGATATTCCGCGAGCTTACGCATCCAGGGGGTAGGTGCACGACTAAAGAACTCGGGCTCGGGCTTTGTATCTGGAAGGACTATAGTTTGCTCAATGTTATTCCGGTCTGTTTCCGGGAGCGGGTCCAGTTTAGAAAAATCATCGTAGAAGGGAATCCATCGCGTGTCGTTGCGGTATTGGTCGCGGTAAAGATAGCCTGGCAGCCGGTACGGGTCTTCGCATTTGCGAGCAAGGACGTTAATGTTGTCGACTTCGTGTGCGACGAGGACGTCAATGTCGGCTGTCTGCTTATTAGCACCGTAGCCTGGAGTGTTGACGAGTAGCGAGGAGACGTCAATGGATTCGCGGTGGTAGAGCAAGCTGTACGAGAAGAAGGAAACGACGAGTGTGATGGCAATGATAATTACCAGACGCGAATGCATCAAAACTTGCCGGATGCTGGCCATACGAGGTCTGAGCATAGTGATAATGCCAGACGGTAATGCGCAAACAATAGGTGGAAGAAGAGGCGATTGTTGTCGTGAAAGCGCAGCACAGGAGGCTAATTTGGCTGCACGCCAAGATCACAGTTGCGATCACACGTCTTACCGTCTAAACTTCGCACTCGAGCTCTCAGCATGAACGTTTTGGTGCGGCTGTTACTGTGTCGAAGCAAGTGCAGAGGCACGTGACCATACGGATTCTCTCTAAGCTAGAGTCCCTCGGTGAGGAGCGTATCCAAGACCTAGATAAAGGGGAAGTATCTCTCCAAGTCACTTCCCATGGTCCTGGTAACATATCGCCACCCGTCTGTTCGGCAGCTAACGATGATCTTGCCTCTGCCGTTTCCCGGAACCCAACTCGATTGGCGGCTTTTGCTATGCTCCCAATGAGCGAGCCTGCTGCCGCCGCGAAGGAGCTGGAGTGTTGTGTGAAGGAGCTGGGATTTGTTTGTGCCTTGGTGGATAATCATCTGAACGGGCAATTCTACGATGACGAGCGCTTGTGGTCGGTTTTCGAGAAAGCGCAGGAGTTAAACGTCCCGATCTATATTCACCCCTCGTTTGCATCAGATTCTATGATGTGAGCACTACAAAGGGAACTACAGCGATTGCGATTCGGTCGCTATGACTTTGAGAGCTTATGGCTGGGCTTGGCACACCGAGACCGGGCTCCATATCCCAGAAGTAATTAGCCTAACCCTGACCCTTCCACCTCTCAACTGATTGAACTTGATTAATCCACCCGTCTTGCGAATATTCACTCACCTATCCCACCCCCTACTTAAAATTATATTTGCCGTCTTACCTATTATTCTACACCACATATAATTTTTTGCTGCTTGTAATAGCTTCCCGGAGTTGTTGTTGTATATCCGTTAGCGCGGCCGTTGCGGCTAATTCTTGCCTCCCACTTCACTTAAATCTTTGCCACCGTTTCAGCCAAAATCACACCGAAAACTCCCACTTGCTCACAACTTCCCGCTCTAGCGCTTCCAAAACTTCTGCAAATTGCATGAAAAAATTCTGCCAACTTGTATGTAATGCTCTTCTACAGGGCGATAGGCGGATAGGCGGATTTGGCGGATAGGATATCCGCCGCGGATACGTATCCGCCATACTTTCGATTGGCGGATACAGATGGCGGATAATCCGTATATTCTTAATTAAATTGAAAAAAAGGTCAAAATCGAGCAGGGTTAGGGTCACAGTTAGCCCTAACCCTTATAGTCCGACAAGAGGTTATTCTAGCACTGTCGTACCGGCTCACATGTAGCGGGGATCACCGACCATATAAGTTGCGTCCGCTACAGCGAGTCCATTTAGAAAATTCAAATATCATGTTAGAGAACTTTGCGAAATTTTGAAGAAATTAGATATATAATAACTATTAATGAATTTTGCAAATTTTTAAAGGCGGATGGCGGATTTGGCGGATCCGTATCCGCCATGCTGTCGAAAAGCGGATAAAAAGGCGGATGGCGGATGCGGATATGGGAAAATTTGGCGGATATCCGCATCCGCCACAGCCCTGCTCTTCTATCATTATAATACACTAATCTATATATCTACGCTCTGTATCTACTCAATTTCAGTCTTCATAATATTAACTGCAAACCGGGTCATGTTGCCCTCGGGTATAGGTTTTCCTTCCAAGTGCCCAGTGAGCCACCTCGCAAACGATTCCCTGTTACCGAGGCTTACTCTTGATGCGTCACGCCCTTCAAAATAGCTCTCTTTAGTCCCTCGTTTCCATGCAACGTAGCACAGGGCTCTGGTAATCCTTGGGTATGGGCATTGTCTTGACTGGTGCTCATGCATGCCAGCTGTCTCTTTCTTTGGAAGCGAGCAGTGATAACATAGTCCGGGCATGCTGAACCTTGAATTCGCCTCGAATGCTGTAAATTCCTTTGGGTCGAGGTTGTGTGCCTTGAGGATCTGGGCGAATGGGTCCTCATGATCATGTACCAGTCGCTGAGGTGATATCGCACACACTGGACATCCCTGGAACTCTTGCTTTATTTTGCGGGTCCAACTCGCCCACATTTTTCCGACACTTACCGCTGTATCCGCTGATTGTTGTGACAGAGGTATAAGACTACTTGAGCCCGGAAATCCTACCTGTGGGCGCACAGTCGCTAACTCTCTTGTCTTTGGGTAATCGGTCCGGCCAAGGTCTGTGTTCCTCTGTTGAATAATTGGTCGGCGAATTGTCTTGTTCTCGCCCTGGTCGACCATACCCCGTCCCTGAGTCTGTGCACTGTCTTTTATGCCAGCGGGTCTTTGAAGGAATCCAAGCGTAACCCAGTTGTATAACAGGTTTGTCAAATTGTTGACCGGCTCGCCCAAAGGATGCACTTTAAGCCAGTTGCCAAACGATTGATGTCGTCTGTATTCAGGAAGCCTAAGTCCATATTTCTTATACATGCTGGAAGTCTCCCACTAATAAAAATCTCATAGCATATAAGCCGTGTTAGTGCGCTATATATGCACGTTCTCGCGAGCAAATGCTCGACGATTCCGTTAACAATTTTCAGGTTCAAGCCGCAATCGTGACACACTCCCATGATTCCCGCTGGCAGTTCCTCTATGAAGTCTCCAAATAGTGATCTCGTCACTCTGTGATCACTTCAGAAGTGTCTCTGGGTCGTAACTCCGATGCAGACTGTCAGATTGTCGAGAGCACAAAACGGACGTCCTCCATAGTCCATAGAACGGAACGCATTTTTCAATTGTTACTCTGACTTGATCGGTGGTATCTGCCTTTAGCCTCTTAAATGTGGTAGGGGCCCTTCAGGATGCTGTAATAAGTGGGATTTATCTTTCGCAGAGATAATTGCGATCCGAGAGTGCGGTGGCAAGATGAGTCTGAGTACCATGGCAAACATCACACTGCTGAACGTCTGAGCTATACGTCATACAGCTGAACCCAACCCCATCCATATAAGTGCCTATCGTATATCTATATAGCCGCAGTAATCAGTAAACAAAAATATACTCCCAGCGTCTGCTGTATTACCTGCGACAAAATCCGTTAGGCCTAGGATAGTCGTCTAAAGCCACTGCGTCACCAGCTGCGAGTTTCTTGTAATTCGGATGCCAGTTCTCTCTTAAAATCAGTAATGCCTTTGCAGGCTTGTCGCCCTTACTACCTGCCCTGCCTGATTCCTGAACATAGTCTAGCAAACCCCAAATTCCCTAGTAGTGAACAATCAGTGAGACATCGCCATAGTCAAGTCCTATGCCAAAGCCACTGGTTGTGCTCTGAAACTATAAAGTTTCCACCAAAGAGTGCTATTTAGCGTGTCTGTATGTACGTGTATGCAGGCTGCTGTTGACAAGCGCGGAAAATTTGCCGCCTATTCTGCGGCTCATTTCTAAGGTGATTGTGACCCGCTGACTCCACTCAGACCACCGGAACTTAAAATTTAGGGTTTCGGCCGAAATCTTTTCCGTTCCGCACCAAATGTAGACGAAGCCAAGCAAAACGACTAAACCACACCTGCTAGCCGCTGACACTAGATCGGGCTCGCGTACAGGATAGGTGTTGTCCCTCTTCGGTCATGCGGGGTCAAGCAAATATGATGAGGTACCGTGTTGCGAAACAGCATTTATCCTGCAGAACTGGCGTCGCTACTGAAAGTTGTGAAGAAATACCTGATGGGAGAGATTATATTTGCACACATGCCAACACAGAGACGGTAACGTTCATAGTTATCGATACCCTATTTGCATAGAGTGTCCTCAATAGGAAATTGGTTGGTATTGCCAAGATTCCTTTAATCGATTACGCTAAATTGGCATCCACTGTGCCTTACTTTCTGGAGCTTGCTGTTCTTGGTAGGTAGTTAGTTACCCGCGTGGTAGCGCTTTCCGCAATTTATCCGCCGTTACAGGGTTTAAGCAAAACTACTGGCTAACTGAGTCGTCCAGTTATAATGAGTCGTCCAGTTGTTGATCTCAGCAATGAACCTTGGAAACACGAAATTACTCGTTAAGCCACAGTGGGGTTGTCGCTGCAATGTTGAGTTGCATACAAGTCCCCGCGATCGGAACCCCGCTCGATTATCTGACAGAATCTCCGGAGTGCAGTATAAAAGCGACTCAATGGTCGTTGATGACGAAGTATTGTTAAAGCGTTCTGTACTATTGCTTAGCTTTAAGAGAATGTGCAGCAAGATAAACGACGAAGGGGTTGTCGGAGATCGCAGAGATGGTTGGTTAGACCTTAGTTGCGTCTCCAAGAGGGATTGACTAGGACTATTTACGTACATGCTCAAGACCTGATACCCCTCTCTTCTGACTGACAGTATTTTCTCTGTAGCTAATCTTTAAGGAGTAAAGATTAGTGCATGTACTATTGAATATAATAGTACGTAAGAAAATACAATCATTGACTACTCTCTCATTGCAAAATATGATATGCACCATATATCATATTCCGTCCTCATGGCCCCGCACGGCATCACTGTGCTGGTGCTCTCTAGCAAATCATCTTGATTATCGTGTACAGGCCGTCGCCTGAGGAACGATGGTGCGGTAAATGTGTACCTGAGTCAGGGGTACACTAAACTCTAATAAGGATAGTCGATGTGGCTCTAATCACGCGACTATCACTTGAACCCGCACTCACTGAGATCCAGCCCGTCGGCTCACCATCACTAGTGTCAAGTATCATGACGTAGAAAACTCCATGAGTGGCTACCGTTTGCCTTGTGCAAACCAAAGAGCGTACACATTTACTATCTTACTATGAGGGTACAGTTGTCTTTTTAACAGCTCCCAGGAGCTGTTATAGAGATAGCGTATTTTCATGTTGTATGTGATCACCGAGGGCAACAGCTTGGAGGAGACTGGTATATCAAGGCGGTTTGAGCCTGCTCCAAGTGCCAATAAAGCAGCTTATCTTCGTTCTCACTCTTACTCAAATTCTGATCTGGATATTTCTCGTGTCGCTCAAGTTACGGTTGTTACTCGTCATGGACACAGAAATCCCTCGGCGGCATTGGAAGACTGGAGGCCATCTAACTTAGCGGTCTTGCGGAAAGAGATGCAGTTTGTTTAGAGGGTGTGGTGGCTCAAGGTCCAATTTGAGGACAAAATGAGAGATTTTATGTCATCTGCAGGTCGACGGTTGAGATCCGATTGTGTTTAGGACAATAATATCTGCCGGCCAGTATAATGTGCGCCGCACTAAGAGAGGCGTAAGCACAACAAAGGGTGGGGGAAGTTGTATGGTAGCTTTTACTGTCCTTCAATATTTATTGAAGCCTGCATCCTCCCGACTCCTCCCTTCGCATCTATTTATACATTTAATATTACATAACACTTGTGAGAATCTGGAGCCGGGGGGACGCGCCACCCCCAGTGTGATGAGGCGACCTGTGTGATGAGGCGACCTGTGTGACGAACCAGTGTGACGAGGTGTAACGACGCTGGGCGGGACTGGAGCTGGACTACAGTGTAACACACTGGACTGGACTGGACTGGACTAGACTAGACTGGACTGGAACTATTCTTATTGATACAAGAATACAAGACTTGTTCCTTGACTTGGTCTTAGAGGACAAACCCCTCCTTATATACTCGACCAGAACTAAAAATAGACAAACTAAATATAGAACAAAACTAAACATAGGAGCAAGACCAAAACTAAACATAGAAACAAGACCAAAACTAAACATAGAACAAACAAAACCAAATATAGCAGCAAACACGCCTGGTGAGGCGCAGCGGTTACGACACTGCGGCTCACGCGAAGCGGCTGATGCTCATCGGGTCCATTACACGAGGTATTGTGAGGAGCCAGTGTGACGAGGCATTACAGGGCGTTACACCAGTGTCTGGTGGCAGTAGGGGCGACAATTAAATTCGTAAGGTAGGACCTTTATCGTAACGAATAAACCTCAAAGGGCGAATACGAATTACGAATCTGTACTTTTCCCAGACGCAAGTCAAGAAAGGACGGAGAGACCAGTATTCTTTGACAAGTTCGGAAAAGAATGGACCTTGATGTTCTTTGTCTCAGTCCCTGACGCGAGAGGTAGTAATATTGCCGTATATGCACAGGCAGCTATAGCAATGAATGGCCACTAAAGATTGTTACACGTGAATAATGATGATCTTGCGCTGGGATATGAGGATTTGTCCCGGAGCCACGACAAGAGGCTAAAATTTCCGCTGACAAAAACAAAAAAGACGATGTGAAGCATTATGGCCACTTTTCAGATGTAGGGAGTTATTATTAAGATACTATTCGATCAATCAAAAGCAAGCATCAGATATTATATAGCATCAAAGCAAGCATTGCAAGCAAACCTAGTCATATCCATCCTGCCTACTGTTTGTCAAAATCCTGCTCATGGAGATGCTGATGTAGACTTGACAAAGTCAGCGAACTTTTGTTGCGCAGTTGCAAGTCTACTCGCCAGAAGTGTGCTCACATAGTCGCTTGCTGTAACGGGAAGACTCGAGCACGGACTCGAGGAGTGACGGACTGGCCTAGAATGGAAACTTGAATAAACAAATTTATTGCAAGAATACAAGTCTTCGTGCTTGACCTGACAGCGAGGACAAACCCCTCCTTTTATGCTCTGTCAGGTGTCTACTAACCTATGTATGTACACGTAGAACACACGCAAAAGCACGCAAACCCAAAGACAACAAACGCGCAACGCAAGCAAGAGACCAACAAAACCAAGACAACAACGTAGGAGCAAGAGACCAACAAAGAACACACCACCCGACGAGGGGCACCAACCAACAACCCAACCCCCCAACACGATCTCCCTCGCCGCTCCCCCGCACGCCGCACGCCGCACGCCGCACACCGCAAGCGCGGCACTGTCCATTACACCTGCGTCAAAACCAACATCACTCGGGGATGTTGGCAGTGGTCCAACCCAGCTTACGAAAGAAATTATGTATTTTCACCCTAAGGACAATAAATGTTGAAACGATTTCAGAACAAAATTTCGTGTTCGCAAGTGTACAACGGTTGTCGTCGGTTTAAGCTTTCATATAGCAAGCTTCACATGTGCCCTCTAGTGTGCTTATTGGAGATGAAGATTTCTATAGCGCTGACAAACAACTTTCTAGGCACTCGCAGAGTCCTTCATCCTCTCATCCTCTACGGCTATCCTGCCCACTACTGCCATCCGCACCCACGCCGTGTTCAGCGCCAACGACAACAACCTCGTCCCCCTGATGCTCTCTGCTCCTCGCAATATCCATCTCGGCCCAGGAAAAATTCTCTACGATTTCACCTACGCTCCTAACCTGGCACTTGCGCACGTTCTCGCCGCCGAAACCTTCTGAGCATTTCTCCAACCGAAGCATCTAGTCCGTTATCTGCTGCTGGAAAGCCTTTTTTCGTCACGAATGCCGAGCCAATGCCGTTTAGAACCTTCTTCACAATGTTATGGGCTGCCTTTGATGCAAGCGGTTTCAGCGAGCAGGCACCAGCTAAAGCTATTACTATACCGGCGCCAGTGGCGTTGTGTCTCACGTGGATGTCTGAAAAGGCTGCGAGGATTGTCCGGAAGGAACCGTTCCTTACTGTCAAGGACTTGGGTAATGGTCTTGCTCAGAGGTGGTTTGACAATTCGTCTGCGGCAGCGGTGTTTGGCTTTACACCGAGCACGTCAGTGGAACAGGGATTAAAGGAAACTGCGAAAGGTTATATGATTGCGAGACAGGAACCTTTGCAGTAGGCTAGGATGACTCCTGGAAAATTTGCGCAAATACATATGTTCAGGCATGGTTTCCAATACTGTACTTATTGCAATATTACATATTGCATATGTAAGTGCGTAACAATGGCATACCCCAAGTATCCTACATCCTAAACCCTTCAAAAACTGGACTAGGTTAGGTATTACGCGCTCGGGCTCCATCATACGGGAAGAGGACACTGAGTTTCTACTTACGAAAGAAGATAGCGCTGAGGCCATAGATGATGGCTCAGAGGCGTAATCGCTGCTCATCCGTTGCGTGTGTTGTCGGTCTTTCGTCCTCGCCGGGTCAGGGTCAGGGGTTACCTGACCCTGACTCCGTGGTGTGCGTTGTCGTTAGTTCGCGCACCCGCGCTTCCGGTGTGCGTGTGTTGTCGTTGGTTCGTTCTTGCCGTCTTCTGTTTGTGTTGTGTTGGTACCAATTAATATATTTAATTATAGTTACGTCCTTCCCAAGAAATTATCACCAGAAATCGATTACTAATCATTATTGCAATAGGCTATTGCAATATGCAATATACGATTTTGGAATACAATATTATTGCAATATGAAAATTGAATGCAATATTGCATATTGCATATTGGAAACCATGCCTGAGGAAAAGCACTCGTATACATATTATATCAAAAAATAATGGGCGACGTCTGCCAGAACCCAAGATAAAGAAAACAAGATGAGACATGCCCCTATAGTACACCCTAACCCTTATTGCTTATCATTACAACCCTTATCATTACAGCAACGAAAAATTCAATTCCCCGCAAATTGTGCGAATAGTCTGAGTGTATAGGAGCATGTCTTCGTGGAGCCTGCCCATTGATGTGCTGATGATTGAGAGTGCCTGGAGATCAACGTTAATCTTGTGGACACCATCCTCATTATTGGCAGCATTAAAGACTCTCTCCGGGTGATCCTCTGTGGACCCGAGGGGGAAATATGGAGGCAATGGCACGCCATTTGTGATCGAGGCAGAGAGAAGACATAAAGCTAATGTTACTCTTTGAGAAGGGCCCCGTAGACGATCTAGACTTGCTAAGTAACAAGACTGTTCGGACGCTTCGATAGACAAAGTAGACGCAGTATATCCAACAACAGACAGCTCAGCCGAGATCCGGTCAAGGAGCCTGATTGCTTCTCGATACGCTTTTACGGGGAACTCTCCCCCAATAGTGACTTGCCATTTGCTGAAAGCCGACGAAGCCTTTAGCTTTACGATATGGCGATTCACTTGCTGGAGCACGTCGAGCCTTGCTTGTTGCAGTTTTTGTGCCAGGAGTTGTGGAACCAAGGCTCTCTTCTCTATGAGAAGCGATTCCGAGACAATTGCATTGTACCGGGCGAGCAGGTAGGTACAGGCTCCCATATGCTGTCTCATAATAGCCCCTTCAGTCACTGGAAATGGAAAAATGCTCCAGAAATAAGCAACAGCCAGCCCAGCGAGGACGTTGACGAGACGGTAAGCCGCATCCTGGTAAATGGGAAACTTCGGGGTGTTAGTTTGACTCAAAGCCTGCGTGCTAAGCTTCTGAACGTTCATCGCGTAACCGACACTGATAATGGGTGTAACCGCACTGACGATAGCGAGAAGCGTGTACTTCGGTTTAACAACGCAGAAATAGAATGAGCCAGTCATGTATATGAACATGAATACAATCGCGCCCGCTGGGTGTCCATCCACTATGTACCACATAACATAGCTGCCAACCGTGCCAGCAAGGCTCGCTAGCACGCGTAAGATGAAGTTATAGGTAGTTTGCCCGGTTGTGTTGTTCATAGCGATTGCTGTCATGACGATCGCCCAGAGACACCTTTGCTCGACGAAGAAGTTACGAGACGATCTCAAATATGCTATAATGCCGATAGACATCGATGCACAGGTGGCCCTGAATCCAAAAAGCGAGTGGGAGGACCTCAGTAATGCGGGTATCATCCTGACTCGCTCGCCAAATTTCTGCCACAATGTGTTTGGCGGAAGATGTTGGGGATCTTGGCCACGAAGAGCAGTGGTCAGCGCGGCTCGGCTGACTCTATCCATTGATGAGTCCAGAATTTGATCAATATTCGATGATTCTGGAACAGCGAACATTGCTCGTATCCAGTGAGTGAGCTCTGACCAAGATGGGAAAATTATCCTTTTCTTCTGCCACTCCTGAGAGTTGTTCTTGTCCTGCACGAAGGCCAAAAATGAAGATATAGCGTTGCTTGAATGCCAAAGCATGAACTGTGCTCTGTGTTGGATTGTCCTCGCTTTCTCAACGTTGCGATAACAAGTCGCACAGCGGTCACTGTTCTCTTGCGCTCGGCCCTGACACTTTGGGATGTTAAATGCGTCCACGCTGGCTAGAGAATGTCGAAAGCGAGCCAGCTGGGCGATATGAAACTGAAACTCGCCTCCTTTTTCCAAGTCTATAGTTGTTCCTCCAGGTTTGTGCCCCTGCAATTCGACCAGCACAGCGTCCAAGGCATCCGCCATAGAGCATATCAAATTTTCGGAAATCTGGCTGAACTCTGCCCAAGATTGCTTGAAATTTATTGACAGGGCACAGTCAGGTCCACATGAGCAGGCCTGTGGTGAGATGCCAGGGCATAAATCGCCGAACACCTCCAGTAGTCCTAGAAGTGGAAGATAAATACTGCGGAGATGCTGGTAGCAGTCAACTAGGTCCTGCCCAGTCAGACGATCGAAACCCAGATCCCTAACGGCAAACTCCAGATCTGTTCCTAGCCTCACATGAACAGTCTTCAAGGCTGCAAAGTTTTCGCTGAGCGTGTTCAGGCTCTGTGCAACTTCAGTCGACGATTGCCGGTCAGACTGCTTAATCACTTTTTGGTATGCAGAAAGTACTCTCCCGAGCTCTCGGAAGTACTTTTCCATGCTTGAGAAGGCAATCTCACGGTTGCTCTGAGGCATGATAAAAAGAGAAACTCCTGCGGCGATGCCGTAGCCGACTAAAAATGCCTGTAGTAGGAGGTACATGAAGGCTCTTGCTTCCCCCATTGTTGCAAAGCTTGGACCAGCCTGGACGATGGAAATGATGGTAACAATGCAATAGTTGATGCAGGGAAATTGAAATTGAGGACGCGACGAACGAAGCGCATTGGTGAAGTAAATCTGGACCATGAACCACACCGCACAAACTGCTGATGCAGATGAATTGTAGGTCTCTTCCGGTGATTGATCATTTGTCGTATGCTCACGTGCCTGAATCGCGGTCCATAGAGCGAATAGATTGACAGCAACAGCTGTACATGTCATTAAGACATTGAGAAAGAGTGTCTGAAGAAATTTTGCTCGCGGAAGGATGCAGAAAGCGAGCAAGGCTTCAATGGCCACGAGGTAGTTGAGAACGTTGAAATGCGAGGCCCAGGTCTCGGACTGAAAGGCAGCAATGCAAATCGTGGCCGGCAGAGCGGATTTGATCATGATCAAAATCTTGTGTAGGTCAAGTCCCATCCTTGACGGCAGTTTGCCCAGCACGGCCGACATACACATCATGAGGATATATTCACAGCACCTTTATACTCTGTTGCTGATCCGATAGTTGAGATGCAAGACAATCTCAGTGGGCGGTTGAAAGATATTGGGAGAAAGGCTCCGCACGTTCGTTTCAACTGTAAGGTTCAGGGGAATACAGCCGCGTAAATCCCTGTTGGACGTTGATTCTGACGACCACATCAAGCCTTGTAGACTATGGCTATGAGCATTAATACCAGGCCCAAAAGGCGCCCTCTGGACATTATATGTGCTCTCGAAGCTGAGAATCTTCCTAAAATGCTCGGATATCTCGGCGTAGATGTCTCGGTTCGAAAAAATGATCTATTCCAGGGTTGGTCAGCCGACGTCATTCCCGAGGACGCCACAAACACGAATGTGCTGCTTGTTCCAAAGACGGCGTAGACGGGATAAAAAGGTAATCTTTCCTGCCGACCCTGACACTAGCCTATACCGCCGAGATCATCTTTCCTGCCGACCCCTGACACTGGCCGATACCGCCGAGATCGGATGGCACAACAAGTAGTGCGAAAATTTTCGTGCCCATACGAAAGAATAAACCAAGCTCGTTCCAACATTGGGACTTGGACAACTAGCATCTTTTTGCAGTACGCCAAAACCCGCCATTCTCTGAAATGAATACCGACACCACCTCATCGCCTGGGCGTGCAGCCGAACTGCCAATCTCCGCGAGTCTGTATGGATCTGCCTGCGACACTTGTCGACGACGCCGGGTCAAATGTGATGGGCAGCAACCATGCGCACGATGTGTGAGAAGTAATGTGGCATGCACTTACGGCAGTCTAGTTAGCCGTAATCGTCGGTTTCATATGCTCGTCACCTTGAAGAGCAAGTCGAGAGGTTGCAAACGGTTTTGCAGGAACAATCGCAGACGGCCTCAGGTGAGTCGGGCCTACTCGGAAAGAAATATGTGTTGATACATGGAGCAGGGGAGTCACCGTCACCCACAATGAGCCGCCAGGCAGCAGCAACCATATTATCCATCGATATGCTTGTCGGTCCGGAGGATGATTATGTGTGCCATACGCCTCAAACCTCTTCACATCATTTCTACGGCCGGCTTGGAGGTCTGCGTTTGCTGAATTCTGTCAGACAGCCACTCGTCCTGGCTCGACGTTCTCCCGGAGGGTCAATGCCTGCATGCGAACTGATAGAAGCTTTCGGCGACCTGACACCCTTTCGCCGTCACAACTCTGTTTACGGCTCCGGTCCTTTACCATTACTCCCGCCGAAGGAACAGGTAATAAAACATGTCTCATATGCGTGTAAGACGGCGCTTGTTTGTCATGACTGTCTGGACCATAAGCGCTTCTCTGGTCAGCTGGATCGCTTATTCGAGACGGACCCCGAAGTCTATTCACCCGACGACGAACGATTCCTGGCAGTTTGTCTACGCCTTGATGAGCCTTAGTATGCGGTATTCACCATCCGATTCGCACCAAGTTCAAGAAAGCTTGGGCAGAGCCAAACTTAGAGGGTATCGACGATATTCTGTGACGTGGATCTTTTCGCTGATATACCTTAAGCTCCAGATACTTCCAGGCGTGTCGTCAGCTGGAAGAGGTTGAACGTCATAATCTCTCGATTCTCTAAGAGCCTTGATATGTCAAGGAAGGTACTTTCTTTCGATGTCGATGGTCTCAAAAGCCCATTCATGTATATCGTCAGGTGTCTCTGCCGCGCTTCACATGGGTCTGCATACATCAGGCTCACAAGGCTTCCCGAGGGACGAGAGGTTCCAACACCGTCGAATCTTTGGCGTCCTGAACATGATGAAAACCTATCTGTCCAGCTTACTTGGTCTACCGAAGATCCTAAAAGGCGCTGACACTTTGCTGACCTTGGGTTTACACGATGAGGACCTGCCTGACCAAGGCCGTAACTTTGTGTTGCAGAACTCAACAGATCCCAGTGCTGATGCTGTTCTGTGTCAAAAGCTCAATAACATTCTGGAAAAAATAAGCGAAGCCAGATCCGCAACCACGAAAATCCTGACACTCAACGTCGGGGAGACATATCAAGAGCCATCGCATTTCGTGACGACATGCGAAGCCGAATTGCGTGAATGGCACAATGACCTGCCAGCCATCCCAGAGGATACACTCGACATTGTCGCATTACGGTCACAGCTTATATTGTGACTGTGGCACGCGATGGCGCAAATCATACTGTAACGCCCTTTTTGCATCACCTCGCCCGAGATGTACAAGACCCGAAATTTAGCATCTGTGGTTATGAATATGGCTCAGCTGGCGTGCAAGTAGCCATGCAGGCAGTTTGGCTGATTGAAGTGCTTCAAAAGAACAGCATTCTGCACGAAGCATACTACCTCATCCTTTACATTCTTGGATATTCAGGCCATATTCTGGCGTTCTTTGTGACTTCATCTTCCCAAAAGGCGACGATCACCGAGACCACTGTTGCTGCTTTGAAGGCTCGAGACATTCTCGAGTTTTTGGGAAGATATAATCTTTCTGCCAGAGCAAGTGCTAAGTCTTTGAATGTTTTGCTGGGTACCTTGCCGACAGTGCCGGAAGGGACGACAACATCTGAGCCTTGATCAGCCTCACTTTCCAATATACGTGATATGGGACTGGAAGGGAATGTGCCATTGAGGAGCAACCGTGACTCATAAATTGTGTACAACATTATGCATGTATCAATGACGGTTATTACGGCATCATCATGGGATGGTATAGGGTCTTCGGATTTCGACTTAGGGTCTTCGGATTTCGACTTCCATGGCCATACTAAAGAGCTGCTTTGGCAATTAAGGGATTCAAATATTGTCTCTCAAAGAGTATTGAAGTGCCCGTAGTTGTTGCTAGGAACAGAAATTCGGCATTAACAAATGTTTTGAAATACGACATTGTATCTTTCGAACGTTCCCAAAAATGCGAGTCGACATCTGTAGAACGGTGAACATTTTCGTAGAGCCCCAAACAACAATGCATTTCCGAGAAGCTAATTAAAGTACCATGGTGCTTCCTCTTATGTATGTAAAGACCCAGTGACCTGAACACTGAGTAGGGTCAGGGTTCACTTGTAAATAGCTCGTCATAGGTCATGGTGACTTTCTGACTTCTCTAGAAGTTGCAAACCGTTCATTGCCGATTGAGCGCGCGGACGAAACTCGATAGGCAGCCGTGAGCCCAGTTGCAGTGCTCTAAAAGAGATCTGCCGTTTCATAAGCTATCAAACGTTCAAGCTAACGGCAAAGCCAAGGCTGCACAAGCTCGCCATAATATCAAGCACACTCAATAATATCATTGACCGATGGCTGCCTCAGAGTGACCGTAAGGGCAAGAGAGTGCGAAGAACCAGCTCTTTTCAGCGTATCTCGAGTAGTGAAGACTTCATGTGAGTCTAGTCAGTATCCAGGACCAGACGACTAAAGGCTGCGATCGCAATGAGATGCGCTTCTTTGGAAGACGTGGTGGTGGGCCTCGAATACTCCCAGGCGCATTTCCATTTCACCGAGCAGCTGCGGCGCATCTCACATCCTGGGCGGGTCGATCAGGCCTGGCCCAGGCGTTTCAAGACTGAAGATCGTTGGATTTGTGAAGATCGAAAGAAACATCAAGGGAACGCAAAAAGACATTCCTCTTCACTTATTCAAAGCAAACTTGGCAATACTGACCGAGCTACGACGGGATACCATTTTGAGTGGTCCGGGGTCCCGACTCGTATGTCTGCCGGTCTATCGAGCACAGAGATTTCAATTGTCGCCTTCTACGACCCGAGCCGTAGATATCCACAGCCGCCCCCTCCAAGAGCGAAACTTCGAGATCAATTTCTGTTTCTATCATTGATGAGAATTTGAAATGGAGTTCTACTGTCGTACGTTACGTTACTGAACAATTGAGTCTCAATTTTTAAACATTGAAATTGATCAGGGATAGCTTATATTCAGGATGATCAAGTTGGATCTAACTGCTGTTGAGATGCCGATGCTGATGGCGCTCAGAATACGTGCGTTACATTCACTTAAATTCATTGAAAGTCGTCGTCGCAGATTTACACCTGTGCTCCCCCCTTTGAATTACATATGATCCAAAGCCGCTAAAAAGCTGTCCTTCTGGTCAAGTCGAACCACTCCTTGACAACGACTATTCGTTGCTCTTGCTTGGCCATCGTTCGCGCGTCTGTGTCCTCACATACAAGTTTACAGGTCGGATGAGCTGGAAGTACGGGTCATATTCTGTCTCCGAATCACCCTCTTTCTCCCAGTGATAGCGATAGACGAGCTTGCACAGGAAGATCTTGACCTCAAGAAGTGCAAAGTTGAAACCAATACACATGCGCTGACCCGTTGCGAAGCTAAGAGGGGTGTGTTAGTATGCAATATTTGGTCAGGGCTCTTCCGTAGCTTACGGGATTTAGGAGGCTTTATGCCTTTGCTTAACCTGCTCCGTGTCCCACCTGTCAGGGTCGAACCTGCTGGTATTCTCCCAGATTGCCGGATTATTGTGAATGTGGTGCAATGCAGGAATTACAACGGTGCCCTTTTTGAGACGATACCCACCGGGTAGGATCATGTCTAGCTGCGCTGTACGACCTGGTTGATATGATGGGTTATGTCGGCGCTGAATTTCCTTGATAAATTTACCAAGCTCAGGAAGTTCATCGATCTGTTCAGCGGTGATATTGGTCTCATCGGTGATGTCGTTGTCAATGAGTTCTTGCAAGATACGTGCTTGAGTTCCAGGATATGTCACCAGGCCATAGAGGCACCAAGAGAGCAAGGAGGATGTGGTGGTAAACCCAGCACCCGTTGCAACGATCGTAGCAGAGACGAGATTCTCTTTGGGTAGATGTTCTCCTTTACCGTCTGTCGCTCGAACTAGGTAATCTGCAGTAGTCAGCAACCGTTCCTCGATTTGCCGGGCTCAGCGCGAATAGCCACGTACCAACAACATTCGCCGCTTTCAGAGCTGCATCCTGTAACTCAAGATCTTCCGTTCCATTTGACTTGGCTTCATTAATGGCTTCTTGAATTTGATCAGCCATGAATTGCTGTAAGTTCTTCAAGCGTTTAGGGTCGCCAAACGGTAGATGTGAGTACCATTCGCCCCGGCTTGCGATTTTCTTATTTATGGCCAGGACCTCAGCGATGGCAAGAACGATTCTGCTCAGTGGTGCATCTACACTTGTAAAGTGTTGGAGGTCTTTACCAAGCATGATCTTGCCAACAGTCCCGGAGCTGAGTTTCAACATATACTGATATGCATTCCAGGCTTTATTTCGTTTCTCAAGCTCGTCGAAAACAGGGAAGGCCTCTTCGCAGCATCTGTTCATTTGCGAAGCGTAGTGACGTACAGCCTTTGGCCCTAATGCTGGAGGTAGAAATTTGTGAACTACCTTCCAGTCTGGATTCGAGGTATCTCCAAGAAAAACACCGGCCTTCTGGTTTTTGATGGGATAGAGAGGGTGGTCAGGCACTATCTCTTTTGAAAAGAACTGTGACTCGGCAAAGCAAATTTGGGCCAGTTCCGGATCGTTCGTCTGACAAACAATTTTCCCTAAGGTGTTTGTCTGGAAAAGAGGACCGAATCTATCGAAAAGCCGTTGGTTGTTCCCTAAATGATCAGGGAATACTGTACTGGTCAGTTGACGTACACTGAAACCGTGTGCTATTGGTCGTGCCTAACCTTCCAAATAGTTTCCCATAAGTGGTAGTCCTGACGGGCCAGGAACATCACGAAGAGCGTGCCCATCTACTTTAATGGTAATGATGCCCACAGAAGCTTGAATCTCGGACAACGCCAATAAAGGGGTATTGCCAGAGTAAAATGACAGGCCTGCTTCGAATGAGTGATGGTCGCCTTGTTAAGGATCGATAATGCATTCTCACCTTCCGGTTGAACCACTCCGTAATTCTGCCCAATAGCACGTTGCAGAACGCTGATGTCGTGTACTGTCGAGAGATCAATGTCGAATTTGGGGCCGTTGCCCTCGGCCACATCGAAGGCGAATGTGGTCGTACTCATTTTGAAATCTCTGGCAGTTCAATCAGTGAAAGTTACGGAGCTGAGTTGGAAATGACCGGCGTGTTTAAGTCTTTGGAATATTACTCATTCAGAAATAGGAACCTTTTTTTGTCGCTCAAGCAAAACGTCATCAGGTGCACTCGGAAGTAAACATCCGATCATTTTGCAAGTCTAGACTCATAGCAACTAGCGAGACATTGATTACTCAGTTGCGACGCTGAGTGCCATCGCGCTCAATCGGCATACGCGTTCAGATCTCTAGCTATCCAGTGCTTCGGTATAGAGTCACCAAGATGTAGTTGGGACTCATATCCGCACTATCCGCTACGTTCCAGTGATCGGGGATTGAATGAAGAGCGCCAGTCATTCATATCCTGCAGGTCGGCATCTTCGCGTCTTGCATGCCAAGGAAGACTCCACTTGTGCAACGCTCGTCTCTCCTGCAAGAGGCGAGAAACCCGAGAGCCGCACAATCGGCCAACAATATGTTAGCTTCACCTTCGAGATGACCCAACAAATATGCTGTTAACGCAAGCCGACTACGGCCCATCCCTTGGTGACAGAGTTCTAGTCATAATTTCCCACTCCTAGGCCTCAATCCAAACGACACACTATCTAAATATCTCTTGATTCACCTCTGCTACCTTGAGCAAAGAAATTGCTTTCTGTCCCTGTGATTTGACAAGCATTATCACAATTTGAAAGCGCTGCTATGACGGCGTCTCCTGATCGAAAAGAGCTCAAAGCAGAGTGGAAGAACGAAGTGGAAGTCAAGAGAATTGCAATGCAAGAGATTGCGAAACACAAGACGAAGGATGATAACTGGATAATCATTCACGGGAAAGGTGTGCCACAGTCTGTCCGCCTGGTAATGCTCCCACTGATATGAACAGTGTACGATGTCACCGACTACGGGAAGGATCATCCTGGCGGCCCCGATATTCTACTTGAAGTCGCTGGTACAGATGCCACCAGTGCATATGAGGACGTCGGTCACTCTGAAGACGCTGCAGAAATAATGCACCGTTACCTCGTAGGAGTTATCGAAGGAGCAAGCCTGGACGGGGGAGAAGCGAGAAAAACAAGCTCACAACAGCTCACGCATGTTATTGTGCGCCGACATGAGATCGAGCAGTCAGCTCCACAAACGAAGCGTATCCTCAACCTTCGGATTGAGCTCGCTGCATTTGCTGTCGGCACTGCTGGGCTCACGTATTTCATCAACTCATGTCATCTACTGCCATCACTGACCGTTTCTGGGTTTCACGCAACGGGGTCGCAAGCAGCTCACGCAGGATTTACACAAGGCTTCTTTACCGCCAGCGCTGCGCTAGGTATTGTTGGCCTGGCTGGCTTACGATACCTATCGAGTGCAAGCGAGACAAGATCTTTCAGCTCATACGCTGCCCACTTGCAGAGTGCGAGCCCTGCTGGTGCGACCTTTCAGCCAGCCGGCGTGCTTAATCCATCCGTATACCGGAAATTCACGCTTCAACGCAAGGATGAGCTCTCCGATGGAATATACCGCTTTTTCTTCGACTTGCCGACAAAATACTCAGTCCTTGGACTGCCGATCGGTCAGCACGTGGCCATTAGAGCCATGATAGATGATCACACGGTGGTCAGAAGTTACACCCCTGTTTCCAACAACCGCGACCTCGGCAGACTAGAATTGCTCATACGAGTTTATCCCAAAGGTTTGATGGGAAACTATCTCAAGAATCTTAAAATCGGAGAAAGCGCCGATATCAGGGGGCCTAAAGGTGCAATGAAATATCGCCGAAGCATGTGCAAAGAGATTGGCATGATTGGAGGTGGTACTGGCATTACTCCTCTGTATCAACTCATACGAGCTATATGCGAAGACCCTAAGGACAACACGAAAATCAGCGTGATATATGGCAATCGTTCGGAGTCTGACATTATGCTTCGCGGCAAGCTCGATCATTACGCGCGAGTAACGCCTCATAAATTCAAAATCTACTACACTCTGGACCAGCCTGGGCCAGAATGGACGGATGGCAAAGGACATGTGACCAAAGACCTAATCAAAGCCAAGATGCCGCAAGTGAGTCCCGACGCGAAGATTCTACTGTGTGGACCCCCTGGAATGGTCAATGCTATGAAGAATAACCTCGTTGAACTTGGATTTGAAGCTCCAGGGGGTGTTAGCAAGATGAGCGACCAGATTTTCTGTTTCTAGGCTTGCCCTCCAACACAGCATCTCGGGATCTTTGATTCTAAATATAGGCAGTAGTCCGTTTTCCAAATACGAATGTTTTGGCTAAGACTAAGCAATTGTTTCCTGCAAGATTGTACGACAACCCTCGATTTCAAGAGTTTTATGTGTAACTAGTCCACAATTGAAGGTTTCCACGCTGAAATAAAGCTGTACTTACAACGTGAGCATGGTATTGAGAGGTGTTTATGACAAATTATCTCATTTCTGATGCTCAACATGAAAGCATTAAGGCGGTTACTGCCCAGCAGCAATTTCGGCCGAAACAGAGTACTAATATCTCACTTTTTGCTGCTGTTTTAAATCAGATTCATGGTTATGCATTACGAAACATCCTTCAAGAGAAATCAAAGCTTTCAACTAGAGGTCCTTCCTCCTCTGAACGCAAATGTTCTATTGAACGATCATTCGGTCCACCGTGCTGCCACAAAACCTGGCTAAGAATACTACTCTTGGCTCAATTCAACTAGAAGATATCCAGCAATAGAAGAATGGTGAAGTAGATTTAGTCGGTTCCTTTATTATGATCAAAACATATCGAAACCTAGGTGGATGGAAGGTGGGAGTCTAATCGCTGAGGCCAAGGGATAGCAGAGAGCCAGAGAGGACATACACTGTCGACAAGGCTCCTCAGGAGTTAGGTTGTTCTTTCAACCGGATACATCACGTGATTCGGGTTGATTTGATGAAAAGAGATGCCAACTAAAAACTGAATTCTTGCTACAAAGTGCTCTAGCTATCTATCTATATATATAAAGAAAAGAACATGAAACAAAGAAAGTCCTTATCGACATGTGGCACGGCACGGTGCTGTGACTGGTGGTAAGGCTTTGCGAAGAAGCTGAAACATTGGCATTGGCCTATGCGTAAGAACGGGTTACAGCTAAATATTCCCGTTGACAGTATTTGTCGAGGAATCGTAGATTCAGCGCACCGCCTATGTTTTAGTATGGGTGACGGGTTTAGGGTTGAGCGAGAATCATCAACCTCTTCTTGCTCCCGATAGTCGTAATACAGCACCCGTAGCTCAAAAGTGCTAAAACAAGGCCAAAACATTTACAACATTTTCGTAACCCTGTCGCTAGCGAAGTATTCGGGCACGGATAGAAGGAATTTATGGCAGGCGAATACATTTCAAGATTTTATCTTCGTTGATACTAAGCGGATCTTTCAAGATTCACTAATTCAGACCTTGTAAAAGCAAACACCGGTATAAGCGTGCGTTGTCCCTTCCAGAAGTTTTTCTTTCAATCCGTAGTCCGTACTGCACTTCCATAGATGACCACTTATGTCGGCAACGTAGAGGCACTTGTTCGCCTTGTCCAGGCGGAGACCTATACCTTCTCCAAGACCCTGCGCAATAATTTGTCGGCCGAGCTTTTTCTCTTCCGGTGGTGGAGTACCAATGATGTGCTTCTTGTTGAGCGTATTGCCAAAGGGTATCTCGCCTCGATCCGTCCAGTAGAGTACGCCTTCTTCGTCGTCAAATTCAAGATCGATGCATTCCGGTAGCCCGTCAATGATGATATCAACGTCTTGCCTGGTGACGGGTGAAGCACCGGGTGGCATCTCAAGACTAGCAGAGATGATACGTCCTTCGTCCGCCTTCGAGTGTCCTTTCTGTGTCCAGAAGAATTTGTTCAGCCGCTTCGACAGTGTGATCCCCACTGGCCAGTAGATCCCATTTGCTTTCTTCTCGGGCTCTGTTTCCCAATTTCCAGATTGGTAGATTGTCTCGAGGTCACTACCATCCAAGTTGCATCTCATCACTCGCATGCCTTCTCTGTCACACAGGTAGATCTTGTTATGGTCTTGGTCGATCACCATTTGCTTAGGTGTGTGTACGCTTCCAGGTTGAAGGACATACTGTACATCAGTACCGTCAAGGTTTGCAGACTGTAAGGATCCATCATTCAATTTTGGGTTGCCCATGTTCGTCCAGTACATTCGTTTGGTGGACTTTGCGACATCAATACCGTCCGGGTTAGGTAGTTTGCCAACAAGCTCGACAGGACGTGAACCCTTGTTCTCCACTGTATAGGCAAGGACCTGACCGGAATGCATGATCTGATCCATGTTTTTGTTCACCAATGGCTCCGCTAAACCTATGTTAAGCAGTAAAAGTTTGGTTTGGGTGCCTGGCACAGGCGGCGGGTAGAGGCCCCCTTTTTCAGCACTTTTCAATCCCAACTTCCCGATTGAAATATAGTTGTCCCTGAGCCAGTTGAGATGATAGTCGGGCAGTTGGCGCTCTTTGATATAATGTTCCTCAATGTGTTCGACTGTGTCTAAACCGACAGAATCCATCATTTTGCTAGGCGCTTTCTGTAAGTACGTGAGGGCGAAAGTGAAAAAAGGGGGAAAACTGACCAAGGGCCGACCTTTCTGCCTACGTATTGCTCTATCCATATCGAGTCTATGGTCTCTGGAGTTGCAACGCCTTCCGCAAGCACAGAAAGAACTTCTCGTTTGATTGCAGCCCATATCCGGTTAAATATGAACCCCGTTGACTCTTTCAGAGCTACGACTGGGTGCAAACCAGCTTCCTTATGACGCTCAACGAGGAACGGAAAAATACCAGGTGCGGTATGTCCGCTTGTCATCAGCTCAACGATAATTGCCTAGCATGTGATTAATTAGTGTTTGATTGACCAGAGAACTATCACGACACATACCTCCGGTGGCATCATGTAGTGCGTGTTGAGAACCCGCGTCTTTGTTTCGTCTCGAACCTTACCCATCAGATCGCCACTTTTATAGGAACTACTGTTGCTGGCAAATATGCAATCATTCGGGGCGTGACTCTCAAGCTGGAAAAAGGTGTCCTCTTTTATGCTGAGAATTTCTGGCACCACTTCAAACACAAGCCAGCAGTCCTTGACAGCCTCAGGAAGGTCTTGGAGGGCATAGTAGGAGCCAGGCTCTCTTCCGCTTAAAGTGGTGAAGGCTGAAATGTTGTCTTTGATATACTGGACGGCGTCGTTGCGCGACTTAGCTGAGGGATCTCGAATTCGGATCTGGTAACCGGCAGCAACAAAACATGCGGCGATACGGCGACCTAACACACCTCCTCCAAGCACACAGACGGGTCGGGACTGCCAGCCAGCCGGGGGCTGCCAAGTGGTCTGCTGCATACTGTCACGGAACAACAAGTTCTACGGTTTCATCAATACAGGCGTTTAAGAGAATGTGATATTTTATTTATATACCCAACCATGACACGGAAGGCTCTTTCTCGCCGCAAGGTCCACTCCGATTTACGTATCGTGACTACATTGGTGACGCTCAGCATATCCATTTGGACTTCGGTTATATGTCATTACGTCATGATGTTCTCGGAGATCTCGCTATGCGCAGTAGCGTAGCCGCATTTCCCGCAGCCTCCGGCTTGGCGTCTAGTCGGGACCGCAAATTAAAACAGGTTCTGCCTCTCACAGGCAAATCGGCTTCCAAGGTTGACATATGACATAATCAGCTGAGAACCTTTCCGGCCTTATCAGAGTGTTTGCTCGACGAAAACTCGAAGTCGAAATACCCGCAAGATTATACAAAAACATTGTTCCTCCGGTGGCTTGAAGCTAATCCCGGTTCTGAAATCTAATTTCGAATTGTCATTTATATATCTGTCCAGCTGTCTAGTACGTATGCTATTACGACCGTATTACTGTTTTGCTGTAGTATTAGATAGTATATACAAATTCTAGGAACCTATACTTTACATCATGGTATTTATATTAAACCGTATTGTATTGTCTTCTGGAGTGGTAATGTGCTGTGTCCCGGATCTGCACAGGGCACTTAAACTTTAAAATCATTGACTTCTGATCTGATCAGAGATGGCCGGAGATGCTGCGCCGTTATCGTTTTCGAATACATTAAAACTTATCGCTTGGCCACATCTGCCGACAAGAAAAATTTGTTACTATAATAAAGCAATAAAGCTAGAAACGAAATATAATGTGATTACCCTCAGTGGCTATGATAGAACACACCATACCTGTTACAGGTAACTAATGAAAAAGTCGCGTATAACATATACTACTACTTATGGTCACTTCAGTGTAATACCATTCTGGCGTCCTATTGAACCGCATGCAGCTTCCAGATGCGTCGTGACGTAGATGTAACCGGCGGGAAGGTGCGGGCCGCAGTTTTGAGTTCATGCATAACTTGAAAGGAAAGCAAAGCATAATGATGTAAGGCATTATGGTCCCAGTCATCTCAACTTGCCATTGCCATTGCGATACGGTGTTGAGCCTTGTGTATACTATTGTACTATATTCTTCATATTTCGACGTGTCCGCCAACCAGCATTGTATATTATCCAAGTCAGTCACATGTATCACAACTTATCCACAGCATGACCGCCCAGCATTCAAAGTTGTAACGACGCTGGGCTGGACTGGAGCTGGACTAAAGTGTAACACACTGGACTGGACTGGACTGGACTAGACTAGACTGGACTGGAACTATTCTTATTGATACAAGAATACAAGACTTGTTCCTTGACTTGGTCTTAGAGGACAAACCCCTCCTTATATACTCGACCAGAACTAAAAATAGACAAACTAAATATAGAACAAAACTAAACATAGGAGCAAGACCAAAACTAAACATAGAAACAAGACCAAAACTAAACATAGAACAAACAAAACCAAATATAGCAGCAAACGCGCCTGGTGAGGCGCAGCGGTTACGACACTGCGGCTCACGCGAAGCGGCTGATGCTCATCGGGTCCATTACAGGAGCCCCCCCGCAAGGGCCAACACTCCGGGTTGGCCGTCAGTGGTTGTTGATATTTCGCTTTTGCCGGATTCCGCGACTAATGCTATCATGCTTTTGCCTGGCCCTGAATTCGGCGACTAATTCCGGGGAATGGACAAGATCGATCTCGGGCTGCCAAGTCGGGTCGTGATAACCCACCCATTTCACCAAGTATTGTAATCCGCCTCGTTTTCTGACACGAGAATCAAGGATAGCTTCAACCTCATATTCTAAATCATCGTCGACAACGACGGGTGGAGGTGGTTCCTGAATGTGTCCTGGAATTGCATTCTCTGAGGAGACCGGTTCAAGAAGAGAGACGTGGAACACAGGATGGACCTTCATGGACGGTGGTAAATCAAGGCGATAAGCATTGCGGCCAATCTTGTCGAGTATGTGGAACTTTCCGAGCTTCTTGTAGTCGAGCTTAGCCGAAGGTCGGTTCGTTCGAATATGGCGACGCAGAAGCCAGACTTCTTGGCCGACTTGAAAATTGGGAGCCGGACGGTGTCGCTTATTGTACTGTTCCGCTTGACTGTCCTGGGCAAAGAGAATTTCCGCGCGGAGATAATCATGAAGCTGTTGTAAACGTTTGACAAATCTAGAGGTCCGATGTGGCGTAACTTCCGCATTAGCGGGTATAGGAGTCTGAAAATCCAGACGAGGGTGGTAAGCATAGTTGAAATAAAAAGGTGATACGGTTGTGGACGCGGACTGATGGTTATTGTAACAGAATTCGGCGACTGCCAACCAAAATGCCCAATCATCTTGCTGATAATTGACATATGCTCTGAGGTAAGTCTCCAATGTCGAGTTGGTGCGTTCGGTTTGTCCATCCGACTGTGGATGAAATGTGTTGAAGATCGGTTATGTCAGAGGTAGGTCAGTCTCCACTTCCAGGTTGTTGGAACTCTGTTCTCCACTATTTAGAGCTGGAGATCGGTTCTCCACTTTTCATGTGACTGGAGATTGGCTAATCCTTTTTGTGCAGGTTGCTGGAGATCGGCCAATCTCCACTTCTTGTCCCGATCTGGTCATCGGCTGTGCCGTGACCCACTCCATGTGGATCTTGAGCTCGGATCCGGGTACAGTCAGTTCTTAGGTTGCCGAATGTAGTAGAGTACATTCGGCGGTAGTGATGGGCGAGTGGGGTTGCTTGAGAAGTTTGTTTCTCCTCTTTTGAGGAGTATTCTTGTGTATATATAGACGTGAATGTCCGTGAGACTGGTCATTATCGAGACCTGACTCTCAGCACCCATCTCTTTAGTCCACTATATCTTTTCAGTCATATATACCCATCTCTCACAGGTTATGAGCCCTGCTAGCGACATGTCTTCCACTAGCAATCCATTGACGTTGGCGGCTACTGCCACGGCCGTTCAAATCCCTGTATACGACGGCAAGAACTTTCTAATCTGGGAAGCAAGGGTGCGTTCCTATCTTGCGGCTATGAACGCCCTCTCAGCCATCGACGAGGATATTACTGTTGAACAAATGGATGGCAAAGCATTGCAAGCCGACAACGTTGCGAAAGGAATTATTATCGGCCACGTGAGTAACCTTATGATGCTCACTTTGACGATGTTCGAACGAGCGTACGACATGTACGCATACCTTCGGGAACGATACACAGCCAAGGCCGCGGATCGACAGGCGGAGCTAGTTTCCAAACTTTATTCTACGAAGATGTCGAACAATGGGTCTCTCCAAACGCATCTTGAAACAATGTTGCTTCTTCGCAAGCAACTTCAATTGGGCAACGCCAATCTCACGGATACTATGTTTCTTCAAGCGTTGTACAAATCATTAGCACCGAAATTTTTGGACTACAAAAATTCTCTTCGTGCGCGTGACCTGACAGTTCAGGAGGTCATCACAGCCTTGACTACTTACGATGATGAACTGGCCAAAGACAAAGAGGAGCATACGGCGTACATGACCGAAGCAACAACTGGCAAAAGTGGGACGGCAGCTTACCGAAAGGGAAGAGTGGCAAAATACGGTACCAAGGGCAAGGGTCGTGAGAAAAATTTTCCCAGGTGCGGGAATTGTGGAGGTCGTTACCACGACAGCTCGGTCTGCCTGAAGCCTCCGGTTAAATGTTACAAGTGTGGCAAAGAAGGCCATAAAAGGTCTAATTGTCCGGATCGCCAGGAACAGGCAAACATGATCACTGAGATTTCGGATCCAGTGTCTCCTCTCTCTGATCACAGAGCAAGTGCAAACGTGACGGAGGCAGATACAGAAATGTATATAGATAATCAAGAGACTGAAGTTGCCTGGTACTTGGATTCGGGAGCTACATCCCACGTGTGCAATGATAGTAAGCTCTTCAAGTCCTATGTGCGTTTAGCTACACCCCAGACAATTGCATTTGCGGGGCAGCACTTCGGTCTTGTGTATGGTCATGGCGAAATTGCGTTAAAGTTAAAGACACCACGTGGTTGCGCCACCACATTGCACCTGCGTCGAGTGCTGCATGTCCCTGAGGTTCGCAAGAACTTAGTTTCCACTTTCCGGCTCGCCACAGACAATATTCGGACAGAAATTACTGCACATGGAGCGATACTGAGACGCCACCGTCACATTATTGGTACGGCACAATTACATGACTATCTATTACGACTTAATGTGCTCAACAAATTTCCTGCACGTCATCAAGCTATGTTAGCTCACACCGGACCTAAGGACATTTCTCTCTGGCATCAGCGGCTGGGACACTTGAGCCTATCCAACGTGCGACTTTTGAAGAATCGCGAAATGGCTCATGATTTCAACTACACAGACACTACCCCCGACGAGCTGTGCGAAGCATGTGTGAAAGGCAAATCTCACCAGCTCCCATTCACCAGGCGCACTGAGCGGTCCACACAGCCGCTTGAATTAGTACACTCGGATGTTTGCGGACCACTGGATAAGAGAACACATCAAGGTTTTCGCTACTTTCTCACGTTCATCGATGACTATTCCGGCATGAGCTTCGTTTATTTGTTAAAGCGCAAGTCGGAAGCCTTTCATCACTTTCAAGAATTTCTTGCCATGACTGAGCGTTACACGGGGAATAAGCTGAAAATTCTACGTTCAGATAATGGGGGAGAATACATATCTGGCGCATTCGGCGGTTCTCTAAAGTCTACGGGAATTATTCACCACTCTACACTTACTGATACACCACAACAGAATGGTGTGGCTGAACGCCTCAATCGCACACTTATGGAACGAACGCGATGCATGTTGGGCCACGCAGGACTGCCCAAAGTTTTCTGGGGTGAAGCTGTACTCACGGCTAACTATTTACGGAATATCAGTCCAGTACGTCAATCAGCCACTCAGACACCATACCAATTGTGGCATAAGCGCAAACCTACTCTGAAGCACTTGAAAGTTTTTGGCTGCTTAGCCTATTATTTTATTGGACCTGACAAAAGGAAAAAGCTGGATACGCGTGCGAATCTCGCGATAGTTATCGGCTATGCGCAAAACAAGAAGGCGTATCGTCTGTATGATTTCCAGAAGCACATCGTGGTGTTATCGAGGAATGTTGTCTTCGACGAGTCTAAGCTATACAAAGATCGTTTTCAGGTTACCGACAATGGCTTCTCGTTAGATACAGTCACGGATAGTGAGCCTCAAGGCGATAGTGAGACTCAAGGCGACGCGAGTACTCGTGAACTAAGGAACCTGCCAGTCAATGAACATACTGTGGATACTTCCCATGATGTCTCTTCGGAATCTGTTGCCTTAGACGTTAGCCAGTCTATCCCAGGACCAGATGGCCATTTTTCACAGCCACGTCTCGTTGAGTCGCAGCCGGCAACTGAGGAAACTGAAACGGCGGACACAATTTATGCTGCACCAAATGTTCAGTCTAAGTTTCGCGTTGTCGTTCCGATAGTTGATCCACCGCCTAATGCGCGAATTATTACCTTCGAAGAAAGTGTTCAGATTGCCGAAGTCGATATTCCTAATGAACCGCATACTCTCAAACAAGCCATGAACCGACCCGATTGCCTCCAATGGAAAGCAGCGTGTGATGCGGAGCACGCATCGTTAATGCGACACAATACTTGGTCACTGGTGCAGCTTCCAGCAGGCAAAGTACCGATTGATTGCCGCTGGGTGTTCAAAAGAAAATTCAAAGCAGACGGAACTCTCGATCGCTACAAGGCCCGACTCGTGGCTAAGGGTTTCACTCAGCGTTTTGGAGTTGACTACGACGAAACTTTTGCTCCTGTTGCACGAGCGGAGTCTATCCGAGCTCTAATTGCCATAGCTGCACAACGAAATATGCATCTGCATCAAATGGATGTAAAAACAGCTTTTCTGAATGGCAAATTAGAAGAGGACATTTACATGACTCAGCCACCGGGCTACGTCAAAGGACCAGGCATGGTCTGTAAGTTGCATCGCAGTCTTTATGGCTTAAAGCAAGCTCCACGGTGCTGGAACAAGGAAATTACCAACTCACTGAAGAAAGAAGGTTTTGAGCAACTCTCAGCAGACTGGTGCATATTCAAAAACACCAGTACAGACAATGACAGAATATTTCTAGCCATATATGTTGATGACATTATAATTGCTACAGACACACTCAAGTCTCTGCGAAATATTAAACAACGGCTCAGCGAAATATTCGAAATGTCTGACATGGGGGAGTTGAATTACTATTTGGGCATCCAAGTGATTCGTGATCAGGCCGGTGGCAAAATCACCTTAAGTCAGCGGTCCTATGTCGAAGGTCTACTGGACAAATTTAACATGACACATGCCACTCCAGTGACTACGCCACAAAATGCTGGTGTTCGCTTGACGAAAGATATGTGTCCCAGTACCACAGAAGAGAAGGCTGAAATGGCCAAAGTCCCATACCGAAGTGCCGTTGGTGGTCTTCTATATGCGGCATTGCACACGCGACCGGATATCGCTACCGCTGTGGGGGAGGTTAGTCAATACCTCGAAAATCCTGGACAGGCACACTGGACGGCCGTCAAGCATATCTTCCGATATTTAAAAGGGACTGCACATCTAGGCCTAGTCTATAGGCGTTCCATCGATCCCACTCGGATCTTGTTAGAAGGGTTCTGTGATGCCAACTGGGCTGGGGATCAGGATACAAAGCGATCCACCAGTGGCTATCTATTTCAACTCAACTCAGGTACTATCACCTGGCAGTCGCAAAGACAGAAGTCTGTTGCACTCTCCACCGCCGAGGCGGAGTATATGGCCTTGAGTGCAGCGGCCAAGGAGGCTATCTACCTCCGGCAGTTGCTAAAAGACATGGATTGCGCACAATTAGGCGCGACGATTATCTATGAGGATAATCAGAGCTGTATCTCTATGGCTAATAATCCGACGTTTCATGCTAGATCAAAGCATATTGATATTCGATATCACTTTGTTCGGGAGCGCATAGAGAGCAGGGAGATCTCGTTGGTGTACAAGCCAACAGAGGGTATGCTCGCGGATGTCTTCACTAAAGCTTTACCTAAGATTAGGTTTGACCGCCTCAGACAGGGTTTGCAGATGAGCCAGTGACGAGCTTCACTGGAAGTGCAGCCTGAGGGGGAGTGTTGAAGATCGGTTATGTCAGAGGTAGGTCAGTCTCCACTTCCAGGTTGTTGGAACTCTGTTCTCCACTATTTAGAGCTGGAGATCGGTTCTCCACTTTTCATGTGACTGGAGATTGGCTAATCCTTTTTGTGCAGGTTGCTGGAGATCGGCCAATCTCCACTTCTTGTCCCGATCTGGTCATCGGCTGTGCCGTGACCCACTCCATGTGGATCTTGAGCTCGGATCCGGGTACAGTCAGTTCTTAGGTTGCCGAATGTAGTAGAGTACATTCGGCGGTAGTGATGGGCGAGTGGGGTTGCTTGAGAAGTTTGTTTCTCCTCTTTTGAGGAGTATTCTTGTGTATATATAGACGTGAATGTCCGTGAGACTGGTCATTATCGAGACCTGACTCTCAGCACCCATCTCTTTAGTCCACTATATCTTTTCAGTCATATATACCCATCTCTCA
>NW_026611612.1:0-32996 GCF_029532465.1 Lipomyces tetrasporus
ATTGTTGAGTAGTTTTCTAATGTCGCCTGCTCTTGTACTTCATAGAAGAAATCCCTGCAATATTGGATTAGTTACGGCGCAAAAACATGTAGCTCAGCATCAAAAAGCCGTTCGGCCGTACTTGTCTCGCTCCCCAATCATGACTTTACCCAGCATGGGCTGGAAGCCTGCTCTTGTATCCTCCCTTGACGCCTGCAGCATCTTAAGGCACAAATCTTTGAGCAACTCAAACGACTTGTCCTGCGGCGCATGCAGGAGGGGCCCAAGCTCGCTTAAGTCCAGTTTTTCCAGTAAAGGATATACTTGGAACTTCACCCCGAACTGGTTCAGATCCCTTTTCTCATTTATTGTGCTATTAGCGTCAGGGACTGAATGAATATCACCAGGGATTCCGAATGATGTGATTGGGGGCACCATCTCCTCCGGTCCCTGCATGACCTGAACATAGCGTAGCTGTGAAAAAACTTTTGACCTGCCATAGAAGGCCTGGACTTTGACTTCATTGTATTCAACAGCCTGGCCTGTGTGCCTGCGTTTGTAGTGGGTCCTCATGCCCTCTTTCGTTGCGACGCAGACGTGGATGAGCTTCTGGTCGCAGAGAGCGCATTTGTAGCCATTAAGAATGGGAATATCCTCAAGGGCTTTGGACCCCGGTCGAAACGCCGGTTCAGTGAACAATGCAGGGCCAGGGCCCTCATCGTCTGACTCGTCTAGCTGATTTTCCACCGTGTCGTTCCAAATGACAGCTAGATGCGGCCGAAGTTTGTACATCCGTAGCACTAGCAATACAGCGTTATCATTAGGCACGACGAGCCTGTGCACGCTCTTCAAATGCTTAACGACTATGGCTTTGTCGACGACAAAGTGACAAAGCTTGCAAATCGCAACATGCCACGTATTCTCGTACATCAACCCAATGTCGTCGAGCGTGCGCGGTTCTGTAATTGTTAGCTCTCCAGTGGACCTAAGAAGGGTATCGCAAGTCATAGGGAATATTACCCGCAAGGTTAAGAGTAAGTGTCACCGTATCGCGGTCCTGCGGTGCGTTATCGTTGGCTTGAGCAACGGCAGGGTTAGCCTCGGAGTGCACTCGCTCATGATCGGAAGCTCTACAGAATTGAGCCATATGGCGCTTCAAGCTACGCAATGAAGTCATCTGCGCCTCACACTTGGGACACAAGTACTTGGTACCATCCTCAGTAACAGCGAGCGTATAACTCTGGCCATTATAATCGATAGATGTGAGTCTCCGATGATTGTCGGAAATGTGCTTCGAGAGGGCAGTTCTGCTGTGGAACGCCGCGCGACTACACTCAGGACAAAAAAATTCAGTGCTTAGGTGAGACATGATCAATGACAGAACCTTCAGTTGGAATTATTTACAGCAATTCTATTGGCAAAATTATTATTGTAATCGCCCGTGGTTAATGGGCTGAACAGGCTCGTCCGACCGCAGGCAGTGTGAGTACTCTGACTCTGACGCGGGGTCTCACACCTGCTGGGCCTCCCAAAGAGTGGCTGGGATGTCACCCCAATTTCGGACACAACCACTTCTGTCACCCCAATTTCGGACACAGAACATAACCCATCGCTGGACTTTCGGACACTGAGCCCTAACCCTCGCACAAACTGGCCGACAACACCAAAAAATTAACTCGCTCAGTTTGCGTGACAAAAATTGGGGGTAAATTTGTTAAAATTCTAGCAAAATTAGCGATTCGAATGGTGCCCTTGTCGACGTGAAATTCCCATATTTGAAATTTCGGACACAGATTAGTATACAGAACCACCCCCCCTGAACCATGTCCGAAAAGTACCTGCGGCAATGCGGCTCATTAGTATGGGAATTCGGACATTCGGACACGGTTCAGCCCCCTGAACGCCAGCTTACATCTATAGGAAATCGACCGTCGCTACCATGGGTTTCCTAGGTCGACGCAAATACTACGCTACGGTTTTAAATCCATCTACTTGCTTGAAAGATAATTAGTAGCTTAAGATACGCAGATTTATAAAATTTTTAAATTTCAAGTATATCCTAAATTATTATTATTCAACAGCATGAATAAACAGTCGCCAGCTTCGAAAATGTGTTCGGCGATCCGTATTATATTCTGTTGGATGGTGGCTGTCATCGTTGAAAATTACATATTGGAGACTTGTGCCGTAGTACGTTGGGACAGTTGTGCTGCGAAAAATTTTGGCTGAGTCCCGAGAGCACAGTTGGGACTGTACTGTTGGGAGCAAAGAAAAGGCTTAAATAGCTGTTTCAAGCACCGCCACTACTGGGTTTCTTCGCGTTAATATTGGTCCACTTACTGAACAAGCTGACAGGGACAGTGATGCCGCAGGCCCCGATAGTAATTGCGAAAACAACCTTGATACCCCATGCGTACGCACGGAGAACACCGTTCAGCTCGGCTCCGGAAAATATCTGGTTCAACTCAGTGGCACCGGTACCCGTGACTAGGGCGGGATTGACGCTCGGTGCGGTGGTGGCAAGCTTGTGCACAATCTGGTTGACGAAGCTGGATTGCGCGGTTGCGATCATTAATGTGCCACCGAGAGATCGATAGACTGTGCACGAGGGATACACTTAGCTTGGGGATACAAGGAGACAAAGAAAACTGACGACATCCTAGGACAGCGCGAAGGAGAACTCACATATAATAATCGCGGTCACAACAGGTATGTCGCTTGGCGCAGAAAACGCCTGCGCAACGATGACCGGGACTTGGAGGGCGAGGCCGTATCCGAAGCCTGCCAAGATCTGGTACCCAACCCATTTGCCTGTCGAGGTCCCAATGTCGAGAGTATACAGTAGACCAGCGGCGATGGTTACGATCACAGAGCCAACTGTCATATAAGGAGCTGCAATACCTGTCTTCGTGATAACTTTGCCTGAGCCAAATGTGGCAATGCCGAAGAAGACGATGAGAGGAATGTTGCGCACACCCGAGCCAATCGGACTGACGTTATCGACGCTTTGGAAATAAATGGGCAGGTAATAGAGCGTGACGAAATACGAGCCAGTGAAGAAGAAGCCCCATAGGCCGCAGACCCAGACGGTCTTTTGGCGCATAAGGCGTGGTGTCAGCATAGCGCGTTCGCCTTGCCATATTTCGACAATTATGAGTGCAATAACGATGACAACGAAGCCGACGAGTAAACCGATGACGACGCTGGAATTCCACGCATGGGTTACACCACCGTACTGAAGAGCTAGAAGTATGCAGGCCAGTGCACCCATTGTAAGCACCGTCGCTATCGGGTCCATGTGTAGAAGCTTCTCCTTGAGCGTAGCGTCGACCAGTTTAGCGGCTTTAGGTGTCTTGAAGGTGAGCAGGATGACAAAAGCGGCCAGACCACCGATTGGAAGATTGATATAGAAACACCTAAAGTTGTCATGTCAGGCCAGGTCCGGTCATAGCAGGATTCGATGACTGGAAATAGTCCCATGTTTTGCAACGGAGACAAAGCAGTAAAAAATTCTTGACTCACCACCTCCAGGACGTCCCTTTTGTAAGCCCTCCACCAATGAGTGGTCCGCAGACAGCGGCGATGCCATATGACGCACCAATGACCCCCGTGTAGGTAGCTCTCTTCGTGGGCTCAGCAGCAAAGGCAGAAATCGTGTATACTCCAGGCGCGATACCCGAGGCACCGAGACCGGAGATGGCACGTCCAACAATCAGAGTCGTTGAGTTTGGGGCGACAGCGGCGATCAAACTCCCAAGTTCAAAGATGAAGATTGCCACCAGGAAACTGGTTTTGAGGGGAAAGTATTTATACACTTTGCCCCATGTTGACTGGAAGGCTCCGAGCGTCATGAAATAAGCCGAACCGTACCACAAGATATCGTCAAGGCTGTGGAATTGGTCGGTAATTTTGGGAATAGCGGTTGCAACAATGGTCTGAATCGAGAGAATCAGCTTACTGGCGTGTGATGCATTGCATTGGCAAAAGACGACTCTGTGAGAAACTTGGAGCGGTAGAACTCACCTGATCCAGAGAAATGAGGGTGATACTGAGCACGAGCGCAACCATGATGAACAAGGCTTCGATACCTTTCGGGTATTCCATAACAGGTTTTGGCAGCTCATCCACAGCTTTTTCTTCAGTAGCAGGACCGTCGTCTACACCATTGACAGTCGAGGATGCCACAGTGGACGGTTCGTTAGACTCGACGGTACCCTTTTCCTTTTCAGGCTCGACCTGATGTGTTTTCTCTCCGATCGCTTCGAGGTTGCCGTTGCCGTTGCCGTCCTCTGGCAAGGGAGGTGGAAGTGTTGATGGAGACATGTGTGTTTGTCGTATGGCTATGGCTCAATTGCTTCGGCTTGATATGAGACTCCGTGTGCTTTGGGGACGCTTCAAGGTCGAAGCAATTAGTGTACGCTGAGCTTTTATAAATAGGGCTGTTAAAATTTACAGAGGTTGTAAGTATCTAGTGGGTGAGTTCCTACGAATCTTAGGGCCTCGCGCTGGGGCGGTACCAACTTGGCCTAAGGCCACGATAATCAATCTTAGAATTGATTATGGCCCACTGCGCATAGTATAGTGACCGCCACCACTAGGGTCCTGACAGAGGTAATGTCGGAGGTAGTAGGGTACATGCCCAAATATCAATTGATTGTAGCTCTTGGCGCTCGCTTACAGGAGCTGGGCCTAATTAAACACCGTTAATTCCGCAAACCCCTTAACGCCGCTCATCCGAATAGTGGATAGTGGCTCGGGAGTGGATACAGTTTATTTCGGCGCTCAGGACCCCTACCTCGGAGGCTCGGAGTGGACAGGTGGCGTGAAGATCCTTCCCATTTAGGAAAAGCACTCTACAGGTAAGAAAAACGCGGCGAAGGTGGTCGTGTACAAAATCATAGTTGCAAGATGCATCCCTTTTCTCTAACAATGCCTATTAATATAAATGCATAAAGCCATGTCTTTTTCAATATACCGTCTAGGGGTGGACACGAATGACGAATATGTTCGCATTCGTACGAATATTCGCAATTCGCATGCGAATAATTGGATCTTGCATGCTTACGAATGCGAATGCGAATAGAAAACAATTATTCGCAATATTCGCACATATTACTGGCACACCGGCACACACCCGCCACAAAAGGCCCAGCGCATAACGTTACAAATAACCAAACCCGCACTTTCTCATTCGTCGCCGGAGTACATTTCCCTTAACAAAACAAGCTTCCTCATAGTGTCCCACTTAGTGAGTATCTACGAAGGCCCAGCATATCGCTGCCACTTCCGACGCGGGAATCGCGATATAGTCTCTAGCTCTCACTTCGCTATACAGGTGATGAGGTTTTGATTAAAATTACTGTTAGTTTGATGCTATAGAACCAGGGGCCCTGTTCGTCAGGGTTTGGGTTTTTGAAGCCCTGCGAATATGCGAATATTATTCGCATTCGCATTCGCAGCTGACATTTTATTCGCTGCGAATAAAAATTTATTCTGCGAATTGCGAATGCGAATACGAATAGAGAAAATTGTATTCGTGTCCACGCCTAATACCGTCTTAATTTAAGCTCCTCCGTTGACCAGATTCACACTAAAATGCTTCATTAGCTGAAAGGTTCGGGATATCACGGTAACGAGGAGGTTGAACGCACCTGTTGCCAATGACTCTACCACCTCGCTCACTCCAAACTCAACACTTGCTTGAGGCAGGATTGTAGTGTCTATCGAAGACGCGGCTCCTACAATGAATGCGATCGCCGAGACAAGTAACGTCGTCCCTATTCTGGTGGCTTTGCTGTAATTGCGAGGATTCAATGGGTCACACTCCCCCTCCCAGCTCACGACGAAGAACTTGGAACCTTTCCCTTCGTGAGTCGTACGGTCCCGAGCATGAATACCCGTCAAGGCATGGCCGAGGGCCGTTCTTGCTGAGTACTGTGTTCGTGTTAGGACGAAGCTGCCCGTCTGATCTAACTCGGCATTGTCTTCATACGTTCCATTCTCAGAAGCCGCGTCGGGAATGGAGATTGGAGGATGTAGGACAGTCGTTGGAGCCTCATAAGTTGATGCAAGTGCTGGTTGTGCGGTCCGACACGGACCCTCCGCCCATGTTGCCTTCTCCTGATCCCTTGCAAGTTGTTTCTGGACCGCAAGGCCAATTCTACGATACTGCAAGAATGATTGCATGGTGAGACAGAGTGCCTTGGGAGACGTTTGGTTGTGAAGTGCGGCCTCGCATGGCGTTTGCGTTTTTATGGAAGATAGGCACTGACGAGCGACGGTTCGAAAGTTTCCGTTGAAATCGAATCATCCTCGATTAGTCGCGCTACACTAGTATTTTTCGCAATTATATGCGGATTGTCATCAACCGTGACAGAGAAGTTCTCATATCCCCACATTTACTTTATGGGCTTGAGTATAGTTGCCCAATCCTCACCGAACCATTGCGGTGATTCGCCACCTCTGTCATACGGATGACTATCACCCGTCCGCAGAGAGTCGTGATCTGCCGTACGGGCGTGATTTGCTATACGAAGCCGATGCCAGGTCATATAGCAAAGACACAGTAGGAGTCACCGTATATTTGGTGGCTTCACAACAGACCTTGTAACGATGGAATATATAATTCTACGGCCCGATCTACCAGGGGTTATGTCTTATTCCAGTATTGTTCCCGTCAAATGCTGACCCATTGAACCCGAAGATGGGGTCGTATAATATGGGCATGCCAGAGTCATGCAGAACATGACAGGGGAATTGGGTGCTCGAATCCACGCCCGCTATAGGGTGAGAGGCTGAAACTCCGGCTGATCTCTCATCAGGAGATAAAGCGCAGCTGGATGGACGCCCCGCGGGCTGAAATTGTGACTGTTGCAATGACTGCTCAGCCATTTGTTGGTCGAGATGGAAACTCTGTATGATAGCATCCATATCAAGATCTGGTAAGGCGAGGTCAAGGTCGGTCCGATTCTCACTAAAAGGCATTCGCGAGGTATCTTCGACACCCCCTGGGTTGTCCAAGGATGGGTCTGGGAACAAATCTGGACCGTTCTGATTTGGACTCAGCGCGTTCACCTGTGGCGGTCTCAAACCCTCACGGCTAAGTCTGCATTCACGGTCATCCACCACGACTCCCATGCGTTCCATTATGCTACGGATAACGCGCATCGCTCTTCTTGCCGCGTGACAAACTTGCTGATGCTCATTAAGAACATACAGGCAGGTCTGCAGCGACTTATGGGCTTCCGATCCCGGCTGTCGTTGGGCGGCCATGCGAACATGGATGGTCGCGCTCACATACGTTGCATACGAGATAATGTATGGAGAGGTCATAATCCAGAAAGCTCTTCCATATGCGCCGAGGATGTGACCGATCTCGGTCGCAGCAGACGTGCATGTGACGAATGAATCGAATGCAACCGAAAGCGAAGTAGACTGGAGGTGACCATCGGAAACAAACGGTCGATGGAGCAATATTACGAGAACATTGTACATGGCTCTATACGACATGAGGTGTTAGCGGAGCCCCTATACGTCATCATTGAGGAACGTACAGCAGCGAGAACATATGAGGTAGTAGGGCTGCATTAGCAGACTCTGAGGACTTGAAATCCAGATAGGCCGGTAAAGCTATGCGCCAAGCCTTCAAGTCGTCATGCAAGACCATTGCCTCCCGAAGGAGATCATCGAAACTTCTTGTTGGGCTTTTCTCAGAATAAAGACAGCTAATTATCCGGCCCATGATGATACTGAGCCTGCATTCCTCTTTGAAGGTGGATATGCTATACAGCGGAAAGCCGGGGCGATCTTTCTTGTCCGCGTGAGAAAGTGTATTAAACTGTTCCAACTCTTCATATTCGTCCAGAAATGTGAGGGGGACATTGATGTCGATTTCGCGGAGACGTGCAGGCCTTCCCTGGTAAAGAGACTGAACTTTATCTTTGACTTTTCAAAAATTCATCAGTAAAAGTCCAAATAGAGGCAAGTGAGTGACAACGCATACCATATGCGCCCCAAAAAGTCCTTCGACGAACCTCTAAATCCTCTTCGGAAAGCCTACGCGAGTTTGGAAGTGTGGAAACGTCAACGTGGATCCCTAAATCAATAATCATGTCAAAAGCTATCCCAGCGTAGAGCCACGAAGTGCTCCTCTCATCGCACCATGTAAACAATGGGCTTGCGATTATGATCAAGGCCTGTATTGTAGTGATCTCACTCTTCTCAAAAGCCGTGCTGAGCAACTCGATGAACCTTTGCCGGTAGACCCATCCCGTAATTTGTCTGTCTTTTGGATCGCGACGAATGTCTATCCGAGGACTATGTATAGAAGCGGCAAAATAAATTGCATTTAGAAGGAGCTTCGAGAAGTAGGGCCCTTTACACGCCATGTCCCGCATGAAGGTAGGCCGGTAAACCACCATTCCATAATCGTGTTGCCGATTGAAATATATGGAGAGAAGGTGCATACCGAGACTCGGGTCGATTCCATCGAAGTCAAGCTTACTTGTGGCGAGATGGACAGTCTCAAGTTGGCCTAGCCATTTTGAGAATGTTAGCAAATTAGCCTTTATCACGCCTCGTACTTCATCATGACATTTGCCAAAACTGATATGTTCCGTAGCGACCGTAAGCATTGAGGAAACACCAGACTTACGCTGCTTTGAAGCCTCTGCCATTAGTCGACTCTTGACCCATTCCTCGGATACTTGAGCGTCTGTGGTCCCTTTTCGCTGTATCCCACGTTCAGTAGACTTCTCGTCGAACATGGCACTCGTTGGGCCGTGATAACGGGATTCTTTATCCACGGAGGGAGAACTGGGAAAGCAAGACACATTCCTAAAGCGCTGTCTAATGGTGTCCGAACACTCAAGCAAATGCGCCGGCTTCTCGGAGGCTCGTATTTGTAACTTTGGATGTGTTTCTAGGCCTAAGTGAGATGTATTGGATCCATTTGGCGGCGTTGGCTCGTTATGAGTCCTCTCTTGCGAATTTGGCTCGTTATTTCGATCCAAGCTCTGCCTCAATACCTCTTGAAGTCGTCGGTTCTCTTTCTCCAAATGGTCAATGAGTGCATTAGAAGGCCTTGAAGAATAGTGAGGATCCTAAGCCATATTCTCGTAAAAGGACTTAATAGACTAACCTTGGCTTCTTTGCTCTCTCAACATAAACACAGTCCTTATTATAGACTTCGCAGTTCTGGCATTTGGGTTTTTGGTTATCACATTTCATCTAGTTTCAGGTGTCCGGTTAGCCACGTGGAATACTAGAATGTAGACGAAACAAAATGATACGGGCTCGAAGCGTACCTTTCTCCGCCGACAGAAGTCGCAGGCCATGAGGGCGCGCCTGTCCCGTGGCCTGTCCCGTCGCCCATTGGCCCCGATTGCCTTCGTAGGCGACATCACTATAGACTTAGAGAGGGTCGACTAGGGAGTAGCTTCAAAAATGATGGACTTCCGGACAATGGCTCGGGCTGCCTTGGGCCGTGGACAAAATGCTTCGTCAACCGCTAGTAAGAAAAGCGAGCCGATGAATTTGCAATCCCGGTCAGGGTCAGGGTTACCCGCGACCTCTAGATGTTGCTGGGTCTATGATGGGGCAATTGTCGGAGGAAGCGGCCCGAAGCGGGATGTAAGTTGCCGAAATTTGCGTCATTTAACTTGTACACGTCATTGGGCCAACCAAGCAATCTTGAGGATGTCAGCCGCATGCCACAAAAAGCAAATTTCTTGTTCGTGGTGCTTACCAAGAATGGGACGGATTGCGATGTGACGGGAGAAGAGATGCCGCAGCGCCCTACCAAACCAAGCCAATTTTGATATAAGTATAAGAGAGGGCTTCGCAAGACTGTTTTGATTATCCATCAATCAAGTCCAGACTGTTTGAATTTGCATTATTCGAAACGTCCTTTTCAGATACCTGTTCCCGCATTCCGCAATCCGTACCTTGAAGCTGCTTTTGGCGACCTCAATGGCGCGACCATCTATGGACCCGGAATTGGCAATGCTTCTACACGGAATATCTTTTCCAAATATCTCTCAACTGACCCCAGACACAATTCAGACCATGCGCAGAGCGACAGCTTCACCACCGGATACAGTAGAGAAGCTAGCAGTCCGGGGAATTACCCACGAAACACTCAGAATTTCAACCGCAGGTGGTAACAGCCATGAAACTATCCTATCACTCCTTCGACCCAGCACTACCAATTCGCAGTCGAGACCTTGTATCTATTGGATACATGGCGGCGGTCTCCACTGGGGCGACAAGCTCCACACCATCGAATTTCCGGCTAGTGTGGTCCTTGAATGCGATGCTGTATGCGTTAGCGTCGAGTATCGCCTGGCACCCGAGCACCCGTATCCTGCCGCTCTCGAAGACTGCTACGCGGGCATCAAATGGATCAATGAGCATGCTCAAGACTTAGGCATCGACGCAAATCGTATTATGGTTGCCGGGGTCTCAGCGGGCGGTGGCTTGGCTGCCGCGACGGCGCTGCTTTGTCGCGATCGTCGCGGTCCGCGGTTATGTGCGCAGTGCCTTAGCTGTCCTATGCTTGACGACCGAAACCTTACGCGGTCGAGTCACCAGTATGTTGAGGAGGTTTGGCCGCGGGAAGCCAATATCAGCGCGTGGAAGTCGTACCTTGGGGCCCGTTTTAGCAACTCGGAGGTAAGTATATATGCTGCTCCAGGGAGAGCAGATAATTTGTCGGACCTACCAACTACGTACCTTGACGCTGGATCCGCAGAAGTATTCAGAGATGATGTCGTGGCATACGCTTCCAAGCTTTGGGCTGATGGTGTACAGGCCGAGCTTCATGTGTGGCCGGGTGGGTTTCATGGCTTTGAGATTTTTGCACCAACAGCTGAAATTTCGATGACCTCTATGAAGGTGAAGATGGATTGGGTGAAGAAGATATTCAGCGATAAGGAAAAGTGAGTTAGAGTAACTATAAAACTTATAAGTACAGTTCGAATTGGACTTATGGGATTGACATCGAAAACTTGGTTGGTGAGCACTTAACCTAGTGCATCTAGATGTCACTAGAATGTGTAACCCTTTATGCAGCAGTCAGTTTGTAAATGCATGTTCTCCTACTGTCATGCTCCGATGGCTGTGTGATTCTGTGCAAGACTTTCCTATGTAAACCGATTTACAGTTTCTTTCTCCTGCACTAACGAGTAAGCGAAAGAATAAATATGCTGCTCGGGATCAGCCATTTTGCGTTTTTGGAGTGAGTGCAGGGACGGACTCAAGTACCGTTGTAATGAGCCGATCGTCAGTTGCTATGGTGCCTAAAAGCTCACCTTTAGTAAATGTTCGTAGATAACCCTATCCCCACTCAATTTGTTCTGTAAACAAAGTACCTTGGATCTTCTGCAATCACGTCACGGTCCATTAATCGGTAATTGTCATTTCGCTCTTACTGGCACCGCCATTTCCATATCCATCTTCTAACTTCATTTTCAGGCCAACCATAATAACATTCGACCGACCTTCTTCTCTGTGCTGTGACTTGGTAGCTTTCCGTCATTATGAGTGCTGCGAGCTCCCCAGAACCAGTTCCAATCTCTGTCGACGATCTCTCAGATGACTCCGAACTCTCCGAACTTTCGTCGCCCGATTCTTCTCTATCCTCATCGACTGCATCCACTGCATCCTCAACACCGCCCCCTGATCCCGATCATTTCGAGACGCGTCTTTGGCGCCATTTTCCAGCTGGGTGTGGTCAGAAAGAAGCAAAGATAATTACTCGTGGGCTTGGGAATATGGGTACGACATACAACGTCACGACGAGCGCAGATGGGTTTGCAAGCGGTGTACTCAGAAGAACGACCCCAAACCTAAGAGCTTTGTTGCTGTCGGCCTTCAGAATGCCGTGAATCATCTATATAGAGATCATGGAATATCTGCGCCGGATAGCAAGACGAAGTCAGGGTTACAGCAGAAGGCTGAGAAGAAGCCAGGGAGCAAGAGACTGAGATCAATTGTGGATGCTTTTAAGCTCGATCCTTCGAAGCCTCGGGAACAGGCAATTGAGAACTCAATCATACGTGGATTTGATCGAAACCACTTCCAACGGCTTCTGATCGAATGAATAGTCGATACGAATCAACCCTTTAGTGTTGCTGAACACCAGAGACTGCGAGATATCTTTGAATACTTGAACCTAGCAGTTCAGATTACAGAGCACATATCTCTGATACTACAGTTCGCACGCTGATCAACTCGGAGTTCGAGAAACATAAGGCACGCGTTATCGAAACCCTTCAAGAAAGCCCCGGGTTAATACACGTTGCCTTTGATGGATGGAGGGCACGGAATCGACACTCTGTATATGGCATCGCTTGCTTCTTCAGGGATGAAAACAATAAGCCACACAAAGTCATTCTGGGATTACCTGAAACTGGCAGACATTTGGGGACTTGCATTGCAAAAGAGGTCCTCCAGGTCTTCGAAGTCTTTGGCATTAAGGACAAAATTGGGTATTTCACACCTGACAATGCTAGCAACAACGATGCTGCACTCCAGGTTATTGGCACAGAGCTCGGCTTATGGCGCTCAAAGACGGGGGCGCTGCTTCGGCCATACCGTCAATCTATCTGCGAAGGCGCTGCTCTTCGGTAACAATACGGACGCGTTCGAAGATCAACTCTCTGGTGCAGAAGCGCTTTCTGAAGCCGAATACGAACTTTGGCGACAGAAGGGACCAGTTGGGAAGCTTCATAACTTTGTCCTTGATATTCATCGAGCAGACAGGCTGACATCCTTGTTGAAGGAACTCCAGCAGTATGATATATCCAGGTCCGATGATCCGAAAATGCGCTTGAAAAAACCGCTCTCGGTAGTCCTTGATAATGACACTCGTTGGCTTTCCCAGCTCTATATGATCCGCCGTGCTTTGAAGCTTCGAACTTACTTCCAAATGCTCGTCACGAAGCACCGAAGTGAATGGGAGGAGGAGAATACATCGAAAAGAACTGGCCAGTTGAAGAAGTCGGCAGTTTGTCCCCGAATCCGCAGAAGCGAGAACCAACTTACTGCCAACGATTGGTCTGTTCTCCAACATTTTGCAACGATTCTCGGGTACTACGAAGATGCAGTCAAGACTCTGGAAGGCGATCCTGATCAGAAAGCGCAGGACGGGATATACCGGCTCTTATGGAAACATTTGGGATGTGGTCAACGGGTTTGAATTCTTGCTCGGCAAGCTGGAGAATATAAGGAGATGGCAAAGGACTTTCCTGACCCTGAACAGTTCCGGATTGGTATCAATTTGGCCTGGGAGAAGCTAGAGAAGTACTACACCATTCTCGACGAAACAACGATATATTATGCTGCCGTTGCGCTTCATCCAGCGTATAGATGGGGGTGGTTCGAACAGTCATGGTCGCGTCATCCTGATTGGATCAGAACTGCAAAAATGATGGTTCAGCAAGTATGGGACGAGAGATATCAAGATCTCGAGGTGATCTCGGACGATGAGCCTAATGCAAAACGACAAAAGTATTATTACAGCGCCTTCGAAGAGCATTGCGAACAGATCAGAATCGATTCGAATCAAGCAGAGGGTCTAGACGATGATCTCTTTGCCGACGACGAGTTCGAAAATTGGCAAGCAACTCACTGCAACGACGACAAGTTTGTTCGTGATCCAATAGCTTATTGGCATGAGAAGCGCTTTCAATACCCTCGGCTCTCTCGAATGGCTCTCGACTTTCTCACGATACAATCCATGTCTGCCGAGTGTGAAAGACTGTTCTCAGCCTCAGGGCAGATGGTTGTCCCTCAACAGAGTACCCTTCAGGCGCGAACAATAGGGATGTGTCAAGTGTTGAGGTCATAGTTTCGTGCTGGTATTACCAATGACCTAAATCCTTTGTTCCTTTCAATCATGGAGGAGAAAAGACAGCTTGAGAGCATGCACCTCAATGATGACGAGTTCAGAAGACGGGAGCTATCATGGCTTATTGGTAAGGCGCAAGAACTGGCTGCTGAAGAAATGATTTAAATTGTTCAAGGGAAAACAGCAGAGAGGCAGCCTACATGGTAGTAAGGTATTTTTACTCAAGACGACTTCAAAATTGGCATAAAATCTTAGGTGGGCTTCTACTGAGGGGACGGTGACAGTCATAGTGGGTCACCCCATACACTGAAGTCAACTACACTTACACCATCTACATTTGAGGTGTCCGTTGATACACTACATTCAAGTCTCGCTTATTAATATACACTTACTCTACACAGACAAAAAATATGTAGTTGATGTAGTTGATTGGATCTCTGCTTAGATATCGATATTGTGGACCTTCCAAGCTGTGAAAACTTCAAGTGCAACTCCTAACTAGCTAATCACATATCCGTCGAGACGGATGGCGGATGTCGGATAGTATTCGACATTCCTATGAAGATTTCTGCCATGACTTTAGTATGATCCACAATACTTTCCGAATACGCTAAAGGCATTCCTATACTGATACTCCCCCTCAGGAGGACCCGGATCACTGGTAAACTCAATAAATTTGAAATAGTCTGCATCTGACGAAGTTATAGACCAAATTCGATCCGAGCCAGCACATTTAATTTTCGAAACGGACGGTACCCTCGGTGGGTTATAATTTCCTGACTTCCAATTTCCATAGAGTGTACAGGAGTGAGCACCAACCTTGAACACTGTCTGGACTTTGGCAGACCCGGTTAGGTCATCGGTCATCTGGTAACCCGCCACATTTCTGATATCGACACCATCTTGATATACCAATAGACCAGATTCTTCTCTTACTGGTAACCATTCACCATTATAATAAATGTCATATTTGTGATACACTGCACTAACGCACAGTCTACCATGATTATAAGCTGAAACCATCCCTAACAAGTATAGCAATGCCATAACAAAGGGAGCCATGCGACTTTTTGGGATATTCCCCCCCGAAGACTACAGCTCGAAATATGTGTGACATTTCTAAGTCTGCATTAGTTATTGCCTAACGTAAGTCGTGGCGTAAGTGGCCGAATGGCGTAAATGCTCTATTTGCCGAGAACTCTCTCTCAAAAACTCATATTACTCCACATCAACTATAATACAATCCTCTGTATCGCTCTCAAATTCATCCTGGGTTCCTTCTTCAATATCCCCCTCACTCTCAGTCTCGTACGAAATACCCTTGCCCTTCTTTTTTCTCCTTTTCCTTGCACGTGTTTTGGTATCTTTTTCGGCAGCTGCCACTGCATCGCACAACTCTTGTGTAGAAACATGGAATTGACCTTTTAAAACCACTCTCTTTCCCTTTGTACGGTTCGTACGCTTCTTTATGATAGAGCGCAAGTTGTTAGCATCGTGTTGGTGGACAATACTCCGTGCTTGAAGTTGCTCAGCCCCGGCTGTCAACTTTCGGATATATCGGCGGACCGGAGTTGTTGGAATTGCATCACTATTAATTGTTGAATTGAGGAGCTCATTTGCTGACCGTAAGCTTGTAGCATCCGGAGGTGAGCTATTTACAAAAACTTGATCAAATATATCAAATTTTGTTGGTGTTCTGGGTCTTTCTAGCTCCGGGGTTGTGTCCAAAACCATCGTACGAAGTGCTCGCTGTGGATTAAATGGAAAAAGACCAGCCCCACGCCATGCTGATTCAATATTTTGTTGCGTACAAGCCTCCGATCGAGCTTGAATATATGCCTCCATCCATTCAATCTTTTGTATTCGTACGAGCTGTGCTTGGTTGAGGTGCGAGAGCGCAGCGGTCAATCGCTTCTTCAATGGACCGAATATTGCAACATCAAGCGGCTGGAGTAAATGCGATGTATGAGGTGGAAGGATAAGAAGCGTAATTCGATTTTGAAGGCAGTGAGCTATAAAGCTTCCACTAATATGGCTATCGTGACCATCGCAGATGAGGAGGCGTTGTTGACCATTCGCTTTTGCTCGTGTCGCAGGCTCGAAGACGCGTTTTAACCGCTCTAACCCATGAAGATTACTTGTCCAACCCTTTGTATTCGCCGAAAAGAACCATTTATCAAGGACTTCGTTCGGGATCCAATTCTGAAGAACGTTCTTCCCTTTGAATATTCCAAGTGGTGGAAGAATAGTTCCGTCTGCGCAAATACACACAATCATAGAAACCCATTCTTGGCGGCCTGGATGAGCTTGATGTTTCGTACGAAATGTGGAATCGAGAATAATTCGAGTTGATTCCATTGTTCCAATCGAGAATCCAGATTCATCCATATTGTATGTGTTCTCTTGCATGATTTTATACTCTTGAATGACCGTGCGATACGCGTCAAACCACGCGTCAAGCACTGGTTTTGTTGCTCCGTCCATTCGTACAGACTCAATTCGACGTCCAATGACAACTGCGAGGTGTGGATGTCGTTTAATAAATCGTGGAACCCAATCTTGGCCAAGCGGGAGACGTGCGTGGAGTTCCAAAAGAGGAGGTGACGCGTCGTCTAAATCACGAGATCGAGTCGTACGAATATCCTCAGCTATTTCCTTCAACAATCGATGTCCTGGAGAATAGCCACTAATTGTTAATTCTTTGATCCACTTAAGAAGTACATTCTCCTGTGCGTATGAAAGTTTCTGTTGTTGTTGGCGCGCTTGAGAACGTGTCGGACCTCCAGAGACGCGTTTAAGCACAGTGTTCTTATTTAGCCCTAGCGCTTTTGCAGCTGCGTACGAAGACTTATATAAGCCTTGTTGGACTCCTAAAACTGCTTCAGCAACTTTAGTATCAAGTTCAAGCGCGTTTAAACTTTTTCGACGGACCATTGTTGAATAATGTAAGTTTTGGGGGGGGAGTTCTCGGCAATTAGAGCATTTACGCCATTCGGCCACTTACGCCACGACTTACGGGTTAGGGTCGTTGATAGATAAATAATTCACCTCACGATTATGCCAAAGTCAAACTTGTGCTGTTCAGATGTGGAAAGACTAATCAGTTGGTTAAAGGGATAATTGCAACTTCCACTGATGGGGAGTGCTTGTTATATATCTGCTGCGTCGCGCCGTACGTGGGGTCATCTGCCGATTTCCCAGTCTGTTGGCCGGTTGCCAAGCAGATGAATTCTGAAAAAGGTAAGGTTAGAGTCGACATGCGAAGCGTTCACGTGGCGTAACTCAAAATACCCAGCCACCCTTCATGTCATATAGTCATAGTCCGACTCCCCAATCCACTCCGATCCTTAATTCAGTTTCCTGACTACTGACTTTGGTTATACGTCGCAATAGCAGCTCCCGAGACTTTGGCTCCACGTTGCTAGCAAGGCAACCATAGACATTTGAAGTATGGGTTAGGTAAAGGCTGACCCAACAAAAATTCGAACGCGAGACCATGACCGGATGTCTAAACGCTAAAAATACATTTGGACGAGATTAGAAGCTGGAAGCTGTGTCCTGTCCGAAAAGCTTATTCTTATCTGTCATACGTGGGAGTGTCATACGCATTTTTTACGGAGTGAGATCTTGCTGGCAATCGGGCTCGTCGGGATCCACGAACGGAACTTACCCCTGACATCATGTTACCCTGTCTTCGGAAAAGCCTTCGGATTATGGTGCATTAAGACTAGTCGCGACAACCCTAACCCGAACGGACATATGGGTGAGCTTGCGGACATGTCGCTCGCGACCATCCAGGCATTTTTGATGTTTACCCTAAGGGAGTTCCTGGACGGAACACCCGCTAAGCCTGTTTTGTCGATGGCATTTGTATCCCACCGTATCGATTTGCCCTAACCCGGTATAAGCTCAATTTGTGAGGAACCCTGAATTACCGCGTCAATTAAAACAAATTAATATCTAACAATCATCGTCGCTTCCAGCTCCATTCGCGTCTTCTACAGTATACAAAATGTCTATAAACATAATGGTGTCTTCTGTTTGTTGCTGACGTGACCATTTTCAACCGCAAAATTGTGCTGGACTGCGTACTGTTGACGTATTCTCTAGCATGATTATCAGTGTCCAGTACCATGCCTACATATAAATTATATGTGTCATTGGCAATTGCTGTAGTATGATCCATTATAGGTGCAGTGTAGGGATCGGCACGGATAATATCCAGGCTAATTTTTCCTTATCCGTATCCGTATCCGCGTAAAATATCTATATCCGTAATGGTATCCATATCCAGATATATTGGCTTTATCCGTATCCGTATCCGCAGTATCCACGGATATCTGTAATATCCATGGATACGACTCACGTGACCTTGAAGGGGCTTTTGCTCAGTCGTTTTTGGTTTGGAGCCCAGGACTATGGAAAGAGGATGATCCTACGAATTTAGGGCTGCAGGCGGATTGGCGGATTGGCGGATGCAGATGGCGGATACAAATCCGCCAGGCCTCACTTCGGCGGATATGGCGGATACGGCGGATATTGGGTAATTCTTAGACAGAAATTATGGCAAGGTGTCAAAATCTGTTGCTCAGGGTAACAATGTAAGACTTTAAGTCAACCGATGCCACAAGGAGTATTTTCGGATGGAATTATATTTTTATTAACTTAACGAAGAATAAGTTATATTAAGTTATATTTTTATTACAATTATTTTTGCACGCCATCCATCAACATCAACATTCTCATCGTTTCGCCTTTCATGGCGTATCTGCGTACACCCAGAATATCTCTGCCTATGTTAAACATCTCTTTGGATAGCTGATATATGGAGTCTTATTAAGAGGGATGCAGGAATCTTCAAGGATTCTTATATATTCCAACTTCTCCCCACAACCTACACAGCCAATTAAAAAATTCTTAAATAAGGATAAGCAAGTCAATTACAACATTCTCATTACAAATGACCCGAGGTAAAGATGTCGCACCAGACCGAGTCCTGCTCAGCGATTCCTTTGGACAAAACCGACATGACAACGCGGCTATGGCCGAATGTAAATACCAGACCCCAGTCGTGAATGCAAAGCAAGCGCTCGCATAGTACCAAGCAATCTGTTCAGTCTCGACCGAGAAAAGTTGTTCGAGCAGCGTACATGCCTTACTGGAGGCGCCGATGACAGTCGAAATATGTGGCATATTCTAGTTGAGGCCTTACCTGCTCCATGTAGGAAACTCAAAATCGATATGTTAATGACTTCCGCGAATTTTTTCAAGGCGGATTGGCGGATTTGGCGGATATCTGGCGGATGAGTATCCGCCATACTTTCAAAAGGCGGATCCAAAAGCGGATACATATCTCCCACCTTCAAAAAGGCGGATGGCGGATGCGGATATGGAAAATTTTGGCGGATATCCGCATCCGCTGCAGCCCTGGCCCGGCTACGATACGACTGACTATATTGACCACTCAATTGGGCTTCAAACGGCTATATATCCCGCATTCAATAACGGACGCAAACCCTAACCCAGTATATAAACAGTTGCGACTAATCAGATCCGTGTTCTGATTCAAGCTTCCCTCAGCTCACAGCCAAGCGCGCACCAAATCCTGGATTCATTGGACTTCCGTTCCCTATACAACTGAATATTTCGCAAATCGCAACTCACTTAAACTCTCCCAGTATTATTAGTTTACACATTTGCATTTGTTACTCGTATCCGTGGATATCCATGGATAAATCCGCGGATATGACTAATCAATATTACCTTATCCGTATCCGTATCCATATCGGCATATTCTCTATCCATATCCGTATCCGCGACGGATATCCACGGATATATCCGTTATCCGTGTATCCGTGCCGATCCCTAGTGCAGTGTAGACTAGGATTTCAGAATGGAAATATGTCGTCAGTTTCGAACGCGAACGCGTCTCGTTTAACGCGTGTGTTTAAGTTGGAACAAATTGGTACACGGGTTAGGGCAAATCGGTACGGTGGGATACAAACGCCATCGACAAAACAGGCTTAGCGGGTGTTCCGTCCAGAAACTCCCTTACCCTAATTATTACAGTATCCACGGACAAAACTGTCCCCCATTTATCCGCCAAATGGTCCCCCCACTCATTTGGCTAACCCAATACATCTCTAACCCGACTGTCTGTGGAGTGTCGACGAGCCGAACTCTAAATCTTACAGGAGAGAATGCCCCTCAACCGCTATCAATTCCACTTGAGGAGCAAGCGTGGGGGGCACACAACGTGACGGTCGACGCCGTCCGCCACCCACCATGAGAAACAGAACATGCGGGGCATTCACTCATTTGCGGGGGATGAGGAGAATACTGATGGCGCCACTCATCTATGACCCGACGAACTCACTTTTCCTGCCTTGGCGATACCACACAGTCAGTCATGGGATGTCCAGTGGGGGTGTCCCTTCAACACAGTTAAGCATGGCAATGGGTTCCGTCTATTAAGAATGGGGGACAACCCTGACCCTGTGGGGTAAATTAAGCTAGCACTTACATGCCTCCTAGTCCTCTACTACTACTACTACTGGCGCTACTACTCCACGTTTCTCCGCCAAACTAGTTAAAACGTGGGGAACTTCTACACAGACAAGTTATTGCATAATAAATAGCACTCATCTGCGTCTCTTCTCTTCTTATCCTCATCACCAACAAACCAACTTTCCTCTCTCTCTCTATATCCTCTCTATCTGTTCTCACGCTCTCACATATCATAGCAAACATTTACAGAGATGACTTCTATCGAACTTGAAGCTAAAACTAGCTACGACGCAGCAGGAAAACCTGTTGTCGCCCATGCCGATGATGCTTTAGATGTCGTCGGCTTTAGAAAACGTGTGGAGCTGACCGACGAAGACAGCAAGAGAATTGTTCGCAAAACTGATAGGGTCATCCTCACCGTCCTAGTCTGGGTTTATTTCCTTCAAATCCTTGACAAGTCAGTTCTTGGATACGGTGCAACCTTTGGACTTCAGACCGACACACATCTCCAAGGAAATGAATACTCCCTTGTCGGATCCATAGCTCCTATCGCTCAACTAGCCTGGCAACCATTTTCGTCCTTCCTCATTGTTAAGGTTCCTCATCGAATTCTCATGCCTGCCCTCTGTCTTGGATGGGGTATCGCTCAGACTTTGATGGCCGCTTGCCACGATTTCAAGGGCCTTATGGCGGCTCGATTCTTCCTTGGATTGTTCGAGGCTGGCTGTCTCCCGTTATTCAGTGTCATTACTAGCCAGTGGTATCGACGTGCAGAACAGCCAATCCGTATCGCCGCATGGTACGGCACAAACGGAGCCGCCACTATTATCGCTGCGGCTCTCTCCTACGGTCTTGCCCATATTAAGTCTAACGTTTTGCAAGAATGGCAAATGTAGGTTGAGTACTAGTGGCCGTGGTGCAAATAGATAACTAACTACACAATAGCATCTTTCTTTTCGTTGGTCTAGTCACAATCGTCTCATCACCCATAGTCTACTGGCGGCTCGATAATGACATTCCTTCAGCTCGTTTCCTAACCGAAGAGGAAAAACCTCAGGCAATTGAACGTCTACGAGCGAATCAAACTGGTACCGGTAATCGTGAATTTAAACTCAAACACATCATCGAGGCTGCCTTGGAACCGAAGACTTATCTCTGGATAGGCATGGCTATGCTGCTCAATGTTGGTGCCAGTGTCACAAACACTTTCGGACCTCTTATTCTCAACGGTCTCGGATTCGATAAATATACCACTACTTTGCTCAACATGCCCTTTGGTGCCATCCAGATCATCGTCATCTTACTTGCCAGTTACCTTGCTCAGAAAGCGCGAATCAAGGGTGCCATTCTTGCTGCCTTCATTCTTCCTGTCATTGCCGGTCTAGTTATTCTCTACGTCCTTCCTCGAACCCACAAGGTTCAAGGTCCTTTGATTGTCGGATATTACTTGCTTGCCTTCTTATTTGGTGGCAATCCATTAATCGTCACTTGGATTGTTGGTAACACTGCCGGTACAACAAAGAAATCGGTTATCATGAGTGTTTACAACGCCGCCAGTTCGGCCGGGAACATCGTTGGACCACTCTTGTTTAACAAAAAGGACGCTCCTGCATATCATCCCGGTTTACGTGGGTGCTTGGGCATCTTTATTGCCTTATTCTGTGTTGTCTTTATCCAATGGGTCAATCTCATCTTCCTCAACAGGTTGCAGGAACGCAAACGGGTTGTAAATGGAAAGAAGGCAAAGGTCGTCGATCATTCCATGCAAAGCCACTATCATGCTGCCGACGAGGGAAATGTCGAGGAGCAAGCACAAGTTCGGATAGGTGACAATGCATTTTTGGATTTGACTGATCGCGAAAACGATGAATTTGTATATATTTATTAGTTGCTAGACGGCGCTATATTTTTGTCTCGGATCTATGTCAATGGAATTTTGTTTGTCTTTTTAGAGTTTCACGTTCACAACGGTTGGTTTGGAATACATTGCTTATGACCATATCTTTTCACATTCTGTCATGAAAGACACAGGCATGGTGTGCAAAGTGAACCGCAGTCTTATGGCTTGAAACAAGCTCCTCGGTGCTGGAACAAAGAAATCAGTCATGCACTCAAGCAAGAAGGCTTCGAGCACCTCCAAGCTGACTGGTGCATATTCAAGAAAGTCAATTCTAAGCATGACAAAGTCTTCCTCGCAATTTATGTCGATGATATTATAATTGCTGGGTCAGGGTCAGGGTCAGGGTCAATATGAAATTGCATATGACCCTCTTACATTACAGACTTCGTTGTAACGGTCATATTATCAACTTGGCAGCTCAGTCATTCTTATTTCCTACCGAGTCCCGACCCTGAAGCTCTTGCTTTGGAGAATAATACAAGTCTATTGACAACACCTACAGAACTAGAAATGCTACAATGGCGAGAAAAAGGTCCTCTAGGTAAACTGCATAATATTGTAGTGCATATTCAGCGCAGCACCCAACGGTTAGCCAATTTTAGAGAGATTAGTGGTGGCCGTAATCTTGTACGAGATAATTCTACGCGATGGAACTCTTGGTACATGATGATAAGTAGTGCAACGAAGCTTAAGACTGCTATCACAATATTTTGTCATCAATACCGAGAGAATGACGAGGACTTATTGTCAGAAAAAGAATGGCAAGAGTTGCAAAAGATTCAGAACTGCCTTTTATTTTTCCATGATGCTACATTAGTAACAGAAGGACGTAGCGCTACTATTGATAGAGTACTACCAACAATGGACTTCTTACTGGAACAGTTTGAAACGGCAAAGTGTTCATACAGTAATGATCCTTTTATGAGTCTTTCCTGCAACTCTGTTTGGGCCAAGTTGGACAAGAACTATAGCTTGACGGAGAGATCACCGGTATATATTGCAGCGTTGGTGTTATCTGCGCAATGGAAATGGGACTATATTGACAACAACTGACCCAAACAGTGGCATGGACCCTGCCGGAAGCAAATGTTTGACTTCTGGATTGCGGAGTATAAGTCCACTGCAATCTCAGTTCCTGCCCAGTCATCCGAATCAGCTACTCCGGCAAAGAACTCCTTCCAGAAGTGGGCTGAGAAGAAGAAAGCCTCTAGCCTCGAGCAAGACGAATATTCAAGGTATCTGCTTGCTCCTGTCTTGCCTGAGGTTACAGATCCGAAATCGTGGTGGTTAGAACCCACCCAAAGGAAGTCTTACCCAGCGCTCTCCATCATGGCGTTAGATGTTTTGTCGATTCCTGCAATGTCTGCTGAGCCGGACCGCTTATTTTCAAGCGCAAAATTACAATTACAGACCGCAGGAATCGACTAGGGATCGCGACCATTGAGGCAATTGAGTGCCTCAAATCTTGGTTGGGTAAAGGCAGCACTGTGGCTTTTGCTGATAGTGCTGTCGATATAAGCTCGTCTGACAGTAACGAAGAGCTTTTTTGAGTCCGGTGTAGTATGTAAATTCGGTTTTTCGATCGACGTATTAATTTGTGGGTTTCTTTCTTTTCTTCCTGTCTTTCCTCTTGTTTGCATCTTGTTGTTTGCGTCATGTTGTCTTTGCGGCTTATGCCTTTGCCTTCTATTGAGCGTGTTTGTTCTGGCTTTGCGTCTTCATTCTCATCCGGCAGTATATGGGGCTGGGAGCCTGCGCAGGGTATATAACCCTTGATAGATCCCGATGGGGGTGCGTTAGAATAAAAATATTCTAAAACATATTCAAAGGTCGAAAGGCCGCGTTGAATAACGTATCCTTGCAGTAAATTAAGGAATTTGTTTTTTCCCAGGAAATTGCTGATCACATGATTCATATTGTCATATATATTACCATATATGACATCATATGATATCAGTCTCATATTATATGAGTTTAAATGAGCTCATATCATATACGTATTGGTTTGACAGGAGGAAGTCATATATGGTAATATCACACTACTGCACACACTGAATCCTCGGAACTCCAACCCAGACCTGGCATCATTCGCGCCAAGGCATACGACTGTAACAAGGAGCTCGTTGGCATGTTTAGCGATTACGATCTCTTCGGCTCTGGTCTCTTGTCACTTCTTGCCTTCGATGACGGCATGCTGAAAGACCTCGCTTGCATGAACCACAGTCGTCAAAGCGTTTACAGAGCCCAGCTTAACGGTCCTGCCATCCTTCGTGCTTGGCAAGCGAACAAACGACATTTGAACGCCATCTCAAAGCCAGAACCCGTGACGAACTATGGAATGCGGAAGGAAGTAGTCAATACTACACGTCAGGTTCAGGTGGGACATTCAGGTGGGACAAATGCACTAGTCTGACTTAATGTTTGAGTAGACCTCTAGGTTATTAACTGTATTAAAACTACACCTATCTACTTCATCAGTTCTTATGCGGAACCTCTATCTTTATGTCACACAGCTGGCCACCCATTGCCGTCATGACTGGCAAGTTCATTGGTAGTCCACTTCCAGAGCTCATCAGCGAGCTTTTGGTCCGCTGCCGCACCCTTGAGCATCCTGATCTTTCCAACTGGCTGGTAGTACTGTCCGGTTTTCACTCCCGTCGCTCCACCAAGTGGCGCTGTAGCACACCAGAGTTGCGATTTTGCGCCCTGATCGATATTAACCCATGTAGCCCATACAACTGGTCTGTACAGCATACTAAACAGCCCTCCAGCGCCCTTGCCCCAGATGTCAGATTTGACGACTCCGGGATGCGCAGCAATTGCCGAAATATCTGGGTACATCTGCGAGATTTTGCGGATGAAAAGAACGTTTGCCAGTTTGGAGTGAGCGTAGAGAGAAATGGGACTATACGCATTCGGCTCGCGCATAGCGTTCAGTACGAGGCCCCCTTTTGGAAGAAAAGGAGCAAATGCAGCATTGGATGCAGTTGCTACAATGCGTACATCCGCTTTTGGATCCGCTCGCCGCGTTTGTAACATCTTGGGCATGAGAAGCTGTGTGAGAAGCGCGTGGCCTACATGATTGACCCCAAACTGAAACTCGTAGCCTTCTTGAGTGAGAGCAGGAGCTGTGCTGGCAACACCGGCGTTGAGAAAGAGTACATCAAGACGATTTTCCTTTTCGTTGAATTCAGCTGCACATTTCTTGATACTTTCCAAAGATGCCAGGTCCAGGTCCAGAACGTCGATTCTGTTGTACTGACTTTCGGCTCTCAACTCAGCAGCTGCAGTCTCGGCAGCAGAGCGCCGACGTGCACATAGGTAGATCCGTGCGGGATCATGCAATGCGATGGCGCGAATAGTTGCTTTGCCGATGCCAGCATTGCCCCCGGTCACAAGTATGACCTTTCCCTCGAGGTTCGGGATGTCTTTCGCAGGCTCGAATTTGTTCTGTGCCATTCTCGAATACCACGTCTCGTATTGACAACCAAAGATGAGAGGAAAAGAATTTCTGGCAATAACGAGGCTTGGCCACTGGAAATGGAATGACAATTGGATGACCCGACACCCTGGCACATCTTGTCGCTTTATATCAAGGCGTGACCTACTACGTAATTCCCAGAGTGATTGCTTGAGCGCCAAAGCCAACTGTTCAACCGCAGCCTACTTCTCTACTAAGGAAATGTTGGTGTAATGGCGGCATAAATTGACCGAAAATTTATTGCGCCGAAGACCGAGGCGGTGAAGAATTGCCGATGATCTTCGGAACGGAGGATCGGAAAGTTGAAACGCTTAACTCCGGCACATGTTGGTAATCTGGAGCGGAGATCCGTAAACGCCGAATGTTAGGGTTGTCAGGTTCATGATGCGAAACACTGTAGCTTCACAACTGACCACGCGCGCACGATAGTTGTGGTCTGAGGCGGAGACGAGACGGACTGGATTGTTTTGGTTGTCTTTCTCTATCACTGGGCACTATCATCAAACAATGACTTCCCCTTTCACACGAAGTCGAGCCTGCAAAGGCTGCAATCAGCTCAAGGTGCGTTGCTACCCAAGTTCGACCGACCGCGACACTTGCGCACGATGCCAGCATGCCGGTAGGGAATGTGTGCCTGCAGGAAACCGGCGCCGCCCGCGAGACCGCATTGCGGACCTTGAAGCCCAAGTTGCTGGGCTGACCAAGGCACTACAAAGGCAACGACTCTCTCCTCAGTATTCAAATGCAACAGCCGGTGACAAGAATATCTGTCAGAATGGTAAAAGAAAAGTATCTCCAACCGAACACGACTATGCCATCGAGAGTTCAACAGGCTCGAAAGCCGTAGTCTTCCTCGACTCGCATGTTTCTATGTCGATTCAGCAACAGGCCCTGGACACTTACAACCAACATCTCTTTCCCATGTTTCCAGTATTCTCCCTCTTGGACTCCAACTTGCCGAGGTTACGCCAAGAGGCGCCCGTCTTGCTCTTCTCTATCATTACCTTTGCAACCTCTTACCTACTTCCAACGAAGGCTCGAAATAAGCTGATCCAAGAAGCGATGCGTATATTCGCGTTGGAATTGATATCCAAACCCAGTCGGCGCCTTGAGCTGGTGTGGGCTCTTTTGATTGCAGCTTCCTGGTTTCGAGCGCAACCGGGCATCTCTCATGTCACCGTTCACCAGCTCGTCCAATTAGCCACGGGCATGGCAATTGATATCGGGATTGGAGGAACGCAAATTCCGATTACACCTGGAGCTGGAGATAGCGAAGCCTGCCATCCGAGTTCGCTTGGTGCACAACGGGCATGGTTGGCATGCTTCGTGAGTGCATCTACCATTTCAATCGGCATTCGGCGACATGACACGAACGCGCAATGGACAACCCACCACGATAACTGCCTGGCTAATCTTAGCCTGGTGCTGTCTACGGAGCAAACAGACCGTCTGTTTCTTCACATTGTACGAGGTGAGAAACTTTGCCATCAAATCGCCACGTCTTTGGCCCTCTGTGACCCAACCTATCTATGGGATTTCACAAGCGATGAGTCGCAACGCATCATCTCGAAAATGAGAAAGGATATAGACAACTGGACTGCGGAAATATGCTCTGACATTGATCATAAACCGCTCCTGTTCTGTCGTTATTCTGCCATCATATACCTTAACGAACCAGTCTTACACACTTCTACGAATAAGTTGACTTTCGGGTCCCTTTTACGACCCGAAAAGATGGCTGAATCCGATTTCCCAAGCCCGATTGTTACAGGAAAGCATGTTGCGGCTATCTTTGCGCTCAGAGACTCGTGCCACGCCATGCTGGACTTGGCCACAGAGTCAGCGACGATAGCTTTCTTGGCTACTTGTCCTTTGTCATATGTCGCTAAGGTCTTGTATGCCTTATTCATTTTGGCCAAGCTATATGTTTCAGTTACTGCATCAGGTAACACGTACGGAACAATTTTGAGACCGGCTGAACTACTACTCGGGCACTATTTTGAGCGCATGAATACCTTGACAGCATCAATTGAAAATTTGAATCCTGGTTCTTTCAATGCACGAATCCTTACTAGTCATTTTGTGTTGGGTGACTGGTTCAAAAGCTATGTTGCAAACATTAGTCGCTCTCAGAGAGATGGATTAGCATCAACCAGGAATCTAGATACGCTTGACGGGATTAACAATATGGGAGCCCATATAAGAGCCTGCGGGCAGTCGGGCCCTGAAAATGAAGAACTTGAGTGGATGGTGCTAGATAGCTACCACATGTGGATAAATGAGTTTGTTCCCAATGATTTATCATTTGCACGAATATCGAATACGAGTATTGGGAAAACCTGCCAAAATTCCTAGTCGAAGCAGCCTTAGCAATATCCCAACAAATCTTATTGTACAGCGTGCTACCTTGAACCAAAGGGGTAAATACTGATTTTTATTGTCATAATAATACTACGTTAGCATCGTAAAATCTACTCCTTCTTAGTGCTCAATAACGTCGCAGTCCCGCTCAATTTCTACTGAGCCACTCTCATAGACCTGTTCAAGAACTTAGGCCCTTTTATGTCGCCCAACGAGCTCGCAGAGTAATCAACAAGATCTTCCCTCTCAACATACAAACCATACTTATTCATGACCAACCCGCGACGCCTGACATCCCACTTGCTGGCCAGATACATTGTGTAAATACTGATAATATTTACGATGGTTAGCGCTAAGGCTGCCCAGTATCCCCACCTATAGTGAGGAGCGTCCTGTGCCGGAAAAGCAACAACAGGGAACCAAGCGTATTGGCAGTACCAAATAGCGTTACCAATTGCGGGTAGATATCCACGAAGCTCTGGGTCGTCTTGAAACACTTCGGACTCCCATGCCATGAACAGTGAGAAGAACGGTGGGTCAATGTTCGGAATCAGATTAGTCGCGAATTTCAATCCAAATGGTACATCCAGATGGCAAGAACGAGATTGCCAAATACGTATGGCAGGAGTGTAACAATAGACAGTTGCCAACGCCATCGAGTAATATCCGAAATTATGGCAAAAAAGAAGCCCGAACAAGAGAAATGGTATTACCAATTGTCGGAAGAATATTTGTCATCAGCATATCGTAGCCAACTGCCTGGAGCCAAAGATGCATATAAGTACCAGCACCTGTGATATAAGCTGCGTACGGCGTAATGAAAGCCCCAAAGCGTCAACCGGTGAAAATTTGGAAGAACCGTTTGACCGTCATCTTTCTGGTACCTTTTTTTCCCACCTCGGTTATTCGGCGAATACTATATCCCTTATCCCTATCGGTGAGCCATAGAGCACGAGTAGTTGTTGGGAAATCGGAACTTAGCAAAGTAGCCGAAGAGTCCAATTAGAAATAACTCCATCGATTATAAAGAGCCATTGCCATCCCGCAAACCCAGCACCATTAAGGTTAGTATAGATGGCAGCCTGCAGGTAACCCGAAAACATAGATGCAATATTTCCGGTCATATCCCAAATTATTACGCGCTTGGCAATTTCCTCAAGTTTGTACCAGGAACCGATGATCATCATCATGGTTGGGAAGCAAATACTCTCTGCGACACCTTGGAAGAATCGACAAACGTAAATATATGTTACCTTGCAAGAAGGAATCATAATGGATGGATGGGCAAAACTCAGAGACCACTGTGATGGTATGGAACCGACCAGGTACCCGCAGTTGAACAAAGGGTCAGGGTAATTGTATTCGTTGCCATTAAGATGGAGCTATATTGTTAACGTTCCCCATAATCAACGAAACTGAGTGCACACTTACGGCTTGCTTCATAAGCGTTGTTGATATTTCTCTGGTCCAAGGCCATGATAAAATAGTACGTAAGCCGCGATCCAACTTATTAACATAACGACGTTCGCCAGGAGGCTTTGCAATCGACTCCCAGAAAAATGACAACGTGGTTCTCCATTTCGGTGGCCTCCAGCCTATGGCCAAATTTTTCAAGTGACACGCCGGAGCCAGTTACAAAATGACGGACCTGGGTCAGGGTCAGGGCCCATGAACATGCAATTGCGATAAGTACTCGAGGTTATATGTCTAACTTGCTACTTCAGTTGCTAATAGTCACACGGTTAAGATTAAGAGCTAGGAAATTACATGGCGCGCTTTTTCGAATAGGATTTACTTGTCGGTTAGGTTGTGCTACTTTGCTAACACCTTATATCTTTGAAGTTGAGTTGGCTTTCTTAGTGCCAGTTCCAAATAATTATATTCTGCCATCTGATTATGTTTGCCTTCATTAATCTTTCAGGACTGGATGACGCAGGCAGTGGTCTCCCTTCCGGTATTGTTTATTGCATTGTCTATTGCTATTTCCGAATCTGTTTCTATCTCTGATATGCTAATTATAGTACAGATAGGTCATCTACTGTGACGAGTTGTGCTTTACGATAGTTTCCATTTGCTTGACATATCCGTGAGCTGTCTAACATTGTTCATGCTTGAGGATTTTCATGTACTTATTAATTACTCTGTCACTCTATCTGCTGTCTGTCTTTTCTCGAGCTGAGTTGCCCTATGGAAAGAGATTTTGCACCAGATTGGTCATTCTGAGGCACTAGGTGCGCTATTCAGACAATGACTAGGTACGCTACTCTGATGTACAGAGCATATCAGCAGGAAGGACCAGGTCCGTCATTTTGTAGTTGGCCCCAGTGTGTCACTTGAAAAATTTGGCCATAGTAGCGAAAACACAATGACACACTGAGTCCACTAGTACTTAGTGCAACAAACTGGCGTGCCAAGTTCATCAAGGTGATGTACCAGATCGCATTCCTTGATTCAGGTGTTTTGGTTTACATTGTGCTGTAATATCTGCTAAATAAATAACTACATATATTGAAGATCTAACTAGATACAGATATATACAACCCATCTACTATAAGTACGTGCCTGCTCATATAGATGCACAAATTCGACATGTACTATCCCGCAGGTATATATACCAGACCACCCAATCATTCCCAATCCCTGTGCCCTCTGTACTCTTGCCGGCGACCATTACGCTGACCTTTCCCCGGATCCACCACCTCAGTGAACCGGCAACAGAGTGGTAAAATTCTGCAAATGTCGTAACACAACCTGAAAAACAAAAGCACAACAGCTCGCTGCTAGGTTGAAGAAGAAACAGGGTCCAGGCCATTAGACTACACCACATCTGCAGTACGTAACGACAGTGTATCGGTTGTAGCAGTATGACAGATAGCATAGAAAGGACGTTGAGAACAGTAGTCATTAATCACTGTCAGCGGGTTCAGATCCCTTCAGAGATGCAATACAGGCCAAAATACAAAACCTCAATAACTCGCTGCTAGGTTAAACAAGTAAACCAGAAAGTAGAGGTCCTCGAAGTAGACAGCACATCTGCAGCTAAGGTATGTATTGGTTGTAGCGGTATAAGAGATATCACTAGAAAAGGCTATAAGATTGCCTACGACAGTAATTATTAATCACTGCCGGCGGTTTCGTATCCTAAAAGAGACAGAATCACGTCAGCCACAACAGTAAACGGTTAACCCCTACTAGCAACTATCACCTACCAAGGAAGTTACCGATGCAAGTCCGATTATAGATGCGCACATATAGCGCAAAACGGGTCTACTTTGCTGAAGGCGAAGTAAAACAGCCATGCTCATTCAAATGGAACCTAGACCTAGCGTGTTAGCAAATACGACAACACACATTGATACTTAGACTGATAAAATGCAACGCAGATGACCAAGGTACCACCATGGTAAAGAACGGCAAGGAAAGTATACTCTGTTAGTAGAGGATCAGCATTCATCACAAGTACAGTAATAACAACGGCAACCTATCTGAAACATTATGATCCGCATGTGCATATAATTTTCTGAGTGCTCCTCTGTTACATTCTCCGACGCATCGAGCAACTCTGAACTCAGCAATAAGCGTCTAACACGAGACGAATAGACCTGACACAATCAAATAAACCTCTCATCCGACCAGTACAGAAGAATGATTTCGAATGTCAATCGTTAGCTTCGTTCATTTGCCAACGGTTCTGTAAACGATTTAACCACAATCCGTATCCACAATACTGCTGATTTAAAAAGAGCAAGTCAGCAAGGTGCGGGACCAGGAGACTTCTAGCCGGTTTCCCCGCACGTCCGTCTCCAATCACGCGCTGAGCTGGTAAGTCCTGTGGGTTAGGGTTCTCTCCGGTGCGCGCGTCACGTCAAACTTGAAAACACGCGCCTTCGCTCACTTATTCTCTATATACAACATGCGACTTCCGATTCATTACTGCCCTTCTCGTTAGTATTTGATTTTGTCATTTGCAAGTTGTATCCTGCACTTACCATCTTATCTGAATTACAGACAGTAAGAGAAATTCCAGGACCCGACCAAAACAGGGCAATGTTTCCTTTGAACTAGCAATCGCAACCATGATCTCTACACTACCTAGAGAGATTGGCAGCGGAGACAGTTCAGTGATTTATTCGTGTATAAAGACCATCAATGTTTGTGCATGGCTTGTTGGCTGTAACAATGAAAACGTCTAACTGGCACTAGGATTATCTTGAACGTTACTCCGAATTAATATACGCGAAAGTTATTGCGGCACAAGTAGATCCCCTGATTGCCGGCCAACCTAAGATAGATCTTGAGTATAACAAGTTTTGCCCTAACTCCTTTTTTGGAGGGTTCACTACCTGGAATGACGTACCCGATGCTATCAAAGTCAGAATGTGCGAATATTTGGAAACAGTGTTTCCATTGCTGCAGGTGGCATATGATAATTGGGCCTCAAAGATATTTTTTTCTAAGGCATTTGGACGAAAAGGGAGAAATCCATCGCGAACTTTGAGCATAAAGAAGTGGCAGTCAAAGTCAAATGATGGTGATTTCATTCAAGCATGTCATGACGATGATGCAAGCATCTGTGAGGACATTTCCTCCAATATCGATAGTGAAGAAATATCAGCTCTCTATGGCGAAGAAGGAGACACATCTTTGTATTTTGAAGTACCTGATGAGGTGGTATTGTCCAAACGTAATTCAGCTTGCTATGAGAGCGAGGAAGTAAGTTACTCAATTCATATATAAATGCTAGCTAAGTTGCAGTAGGACGATATTGACAATGTACCAAATTCAAACAAATTACAGAAAAATAAGTGTCCCCCCCGACGAAGGACACAATCGGCTAAGGCACATGTTCTTTAAGTATGCTGTTTGTCTGAAAGCGAGCTAACAGCTCGGTGTATTAGGCTCGTCATTACCTAGAGATT
>NW_026611613.1:0-23208 GCF_029532465.1 Lipomyces tetrasporus
GTTGACATGGGTTCCGGTTTGCTCTACCTGGCACTGACATGCGGACAGGGTGACCTCCTACAGACAGCCATCCAGCTAATACTAGCTTCGTTCGATGTGCTAGCCAATGCCGTCTTCCGCAACGAAGGGGCGAAGGATGGCCAGCTTCTCAAATCCTATTTGGTCAACAAAGTTCCTCTGATACTGCGGTATCTCGTGTCAACGTCTACTATGTATTCTCTCAACGCCGAATTCTGCATCACCGAAGCGCTCGGACAGGTGGATACTAACGTCTTCCCCACGCTATCGAATATGTTCGACATCTCTAACACGAATAGCTCGTTTCATGATTCGGTGCGTGTCAGGAGTTAGGCTCCTGAGGGTCTCGTGGTGAGCCGCACTATCGATGGTTCGGAAGGTCGGAGTGCCTGGAGCTAGATGACGTCAGCTGTGAGGGATTGGCAGTCGGTCAACCCTGAAAGACTATATAGACTGAGAAAGCTTGTGGCTTATGTCGATATATTTTAGAATATTAACTATGCCGGAGAACAGGTTTAAACCCTGGCTTTTATACAATTCTCCGGCGGACAACTTACTTCCGCATATTACCAATCGAAATCCAAATGACAAATCCACAAGAAGCCAAAGTGCAATTACAAATCAACAAAAGAACCGACGGCAAAACTATTCCTCCGCCGATACCCGTAGCCGGGAGAACGCAGCTTATGAAGCGCACGTCTTCTCGGTGATGAGCTGACGTCATCTAGCTCCAGGCACTCCGACCTTCCGAACCATCGATAGTGCGGCTCACCACGAGACCCTCAGGAGCCTAACTCCTGACATCAGCTTTTAGAAGGAGGTAGTATAAGGATCTTAAAGACCCTTTAAAACGCTTAAAAATAAGTAGTTTATAATTGTAATTGTAATTGTAATTATAAGTGATTTTAGGGAATGGAAGATAGTTTTTATAGATTATATAACTACTTATATTACCTTAAAGGGGTGATCTTATTGCCCTTATATACTATTAGCTAGCTATCTTCCTATCTTAGAAGCTCCTCTATAGATAGCTTCCTTTCCTCCTTCCTTTAATATCTTGATATTTTTATCTAAATATCATATATTTTACTTCGAATGGTATCCCTTTAGATCCCTATTCTTATGCCTCTTATTATGATTGTGACAGAGACAACGACACGGGGAGCTGCTGCGAGCAATTCTGTGCCGCCACGATGTTGTATGGGTATTTTTTTTCTTATTTTTTTTCTTATTTTTTTTTTTTTTAAAAAAAAAGCCTGCTGTATCAAAGCCAAGGAAAGGGAGACGTGCTGGAAGGCACTATGAGAGAGTATGTCCAATCTCTGCTGTTTTGTTGCTCAAGGCTAGGGTGATAGGCGGCAACAGAAGCAGCAGAGGCGTCAGTGGCTCACTTATTTCTCCTACTTTAACATGGCAAATCTTTGCCTTCGTTATTCGTGCCGCATTGGTGACACTATGAGTGCCTCAGGGCTGGGTTGGAGGTCAAAACCAACAAACATAAAAATGGGTAGGTCGCTAACCGTAGCGAACGGGTAATTAATAATGTGAAGTTTTTCGTTGTTTTCGTCTCCATTCGAGAAAATATATCAAATATTTAAAGTGGCGAACAAAGTGTCCCGATTAGCGTCGGGCCTGTTCTGCGTCGATTTCTGCTGTGCGGCCTCGAGTTCCACCCCCCAAAGAAAACAGCTTCTGAAGGGCCACTTTAGGGTCGGGGAAGCGTATTTCTTTCTACGGAGTTAATGTCGTGATCAGAAACGACCACCGAATTTTCATATCCCTGCCTGATTACAGAGCAGCCAGAAGTCCCACATACTGGAAGTCAGTCCTGTAAGTAAGGTGATTCGGGGGTGCGTAGTGTCAGAATAAACGCCTCAAGGTTGAGTAAACGCCGGTAAGGTTTGAGGGAATATGGTGAACACCCATTATAGTTAATTAGGGTGCAGGCTTAAACGCCAGTTAAGATTAGAGTTATTTGAGGATGCATCCCTCGTCATGTATTGAAGTGTACATATAGATGGGAGAAGACCCACAAGTAAAAGAAGGACAATTAGACCCCGAATTACGACGTAGTGTTTCTGACAATTAAGAGTCTCATCCGCATCTGGAGTTGCAGAAATAACGAACACTACTCAAGAATTTCCTGAATAATCAAGTGTACCCATTGACCGACAATGTCTATCTCCAGAGAAGCCCCCACCGAGAAGACTCGCCTTACTGGCCCCAACGATTGGGAAGCCTGGAATCGAGCTTTCCAAATTCGAGCAATGGCAAGCCACCTCTGGCAGAACATTGATCCGGATCAGGCGAAAGCTTTTTTAACTGAACCGGAGGCACCAAGTCCCTCGGACTTCAGGAGACAGCCTGTGTATCCAACTACTCGAGCAGGATCTTCGGCTTCTTCAATTACAGTCGGAGACGCTTCCGAGCCTGAGGCAGTTGACAGGAACGGCCTTACGTTCAGCACAGCGTGGGCAGTATACACTCATGAGCATAAGAGATACAAGGATCAAGAGACGGGTATTGAAAAGCTGAGAGTGTGGGTCATGGATACAGTTACCGAGCACTATCTAGAAAGTGCCTGCGAGCCGGTCGAGACGATCACAAAGTGGTACTCCAACCTTAAGGAGCAATGTGGTCAGTCGGAGCAGGTAACCAAGTCAAGAGCCAGGGAGGATTACCGAGCGGCAATCAGACCGTTGACGAAATCCCCCAAGGACTTCGAGGTGTGGATTAACCAGTGGGAACGCGCAATAAGTCACGCCAAACAGAAAGGAGTGGCAGATGCAACTGACACCCATGTGTGGTTCGAGGACATCTCCATCGCTCTCAAGGACATCCCAGGTTTGGACTCCTGGATCACCGCCTACGGGGTCTCTGCGAAAGCCGAGATACGAGAGGGTACCCTTTCATTCCGAACTCTTGCAATGACCTTCGTGAGGAAATGAGTCGAAGAAGCAAATCCAGCAAAAGCTCGACCTTGAGAATTGCTAGAGGAGCCTTCGGACCCACATTTTCGGGACTCTCAGAGGAGAGCCTGGACGACCGAGGACAGGGCGACGCCTCAGCCTGGCCTGACGTTGAGTCACAAGGCAGAGGAAGATCGGGCAAAGTGAGCCACGATAAGCGAAAGCGGACGTCCACAGGAGGACCGGAACGCGGGCGGAAATGCCAAGCTTGCGGGCAGCTTCATCCACTCTTTCGGTGTTTCTACGTCTTTCCTGATCAAGCGGAGAGCTGGTGGAAGAAAAATGAAGAGATCCAGAAGAAGGTCGATAAGGCACTGAAATCAGACAAAGACCTCATCGAAGAAGTTGACAAGATCAAGAAGAACAATTCCAGGAATGACAACGAATGACTCGCTCGGACTATTGGGAAATGCAGCACAACTGGTTCAAGTTTCTCAATAGTCTATGACAAAGGATCATTTTCCATCGCCCACTACCCACTCAAGAATTCGGCAATCCTCGACTCTGGAACCACGGTCCACATCTTTAACGAAGTTAGTCGTTTCTTCAATTTTAAGACTGCACCATCGGGAGACTTTGTTTGGGCTGGAGAACACCAAGTCCCTATCCTAGGACATGGAGATGTTGATATCCAGGTACAAGGACCACACGGCAAAAGTATCCTCAGACTCCACGACGTGGCGTTTTGTGCAAACTTTGCATGCAACCGGGTATCGCTCCTTTTACTGAGAAAGAAAGGATGGTGGTGGGACAACCGACCCGGCCACAACTTCCTTCGGAGAGCAGACAACTCGATCGTATGCCAACTGGCCGACCGGTACGACCAATTTGTCCTGGAAGACATTCCAGAATCCATGTCACCGGCAGCATTCTACACTCGGAGAAACAAGTTCAACACCTGGACTGCACGCAAACCGAGCAAGGCAGACTCGATGAAATGGCACCTTCGCCTTGGACACCCTGGACCACAGGCTTTGGAGCATCTAGTTAATTGCTCGCAGGGCGCCAGAATCAAAGGGGTGACTACTGTGGAATGCAACGCATGTGGACTCTCAAAACTCAAACGACAAATCCGCAGGGCAGAAAGAGATGTTGACGACAGCCCAGGTCGCCGACTGGCAATCGATTTTCACGACTTCGAAGAAAGTTACAACAGATTTAAGAGCATGATGCTTGTGACCGACAGATGGTCAGGCTTAATCTGGGACTTTTATTTGTCTGACAGGAGGACCGAGACTATCGTCGCTGCCATTAAGATTTTCTTCGGGATTCTGGAGCGTCGATATCAAATCAAGCCTTTTGTGGTTGAATGCGACAACGAGATAACCACAGTCAAACCTAAAGTACGCGCCTTTATTGAGGAACAGTCCATCAAGGTGGAGCCCTCGGCCCCTTACACGCAAGCACAGAACGGAGGCGCCGAGCGCTCCGGGGGGGTGATTAAGGAGAAAAGTCGCGCAATGCGAACAAGTTCCCAGCTCCCGACGTCTCTCTGGCCAGAAATCACTCGCGCCGCCGTCTACCTTTATAACAGGACTCCACGATACAGTCATCAGTGGAAGTCACCATACACCAAATTTCACACGTTCTTCGCTCAAAGAGATGGGATCTCGAGGAGTGAGAAAAAGCCTGATCAAGCTCACCTGCGAGTTTATGGATGCAAAGCATTTGCAATGACCACCGAAGCTCAAAGAAAGAGCAACCGACTTGACAGACTCTCTCCTAAGGCCTGGATCGGGTACCTCGTCCGATATGACTCGACAAACATCTACCGAATCTGGAACCCAGTGGAGAATAGAGTCATCTCAACCAGAGACGTGATCTTCAATGAAGAAGAGGCTTTTCCCGGGCAAACCCAGGAATTGACGGACGCACTTCCACACGTGAACCTCGAAGAGCTTGCGGAGCTGCTCCGACAAGCTGCCATCCCCGATCGGGACTCTGACCTCGAAGAAGTGGTGATTACTCAAAAGAGCGGACACACTGAGGAGGAGGAGTTATCTGACCTCCAAGAAGTGGTGATTACTCAGACGAGCGGACACACTGAGGAGGAGGAGCTATCCTTGATTAGAGAGGGAGAGGAAGGCGCAGATGTGCATGAGGAAGAGGGAAGTGGAATGGACGAACATCCGGAGGTAGAGAAAGATCTTCTCTATACGACCGAAAGATTTGAACCATATCCAACACCTCCGACCTCACCGCCTGCAGCCCTGTTGGTAGGAACCATCACAGATGGAAAGGATGACCAACCAAGTATGTCACCGAGTAGTGTCACGACCGAGAACATCTGGCAGGCAGCGTTCATCGCAGGTCGCCTAATGAATAAGGCACAAACTCAGCGGAAGACTCTGACTGAGAGACAAGCTATAATGCAGCGCCGCCTGATGAGCCAACGGGGAGTTACCAGGTTCGAGCTCGGACCTCCTCCAAGTCGGCATGACGAACTGGACTCTCACGTCATGGGAGAATTGTTCAAGCAAGCGGAGCTCGACCATCTCAAGAGCCATGACCATATGCGATCGTGGGTAGAAATCGATAAGGACGACCCTCGGGGCAATGGCAGGCAGGTACTTGACTGCATGTGGGTCTATGTGTACAAGTTCAACAAACATGGCAAGTTTCTGAAGTGTAAAGCACGCCTTGTTGTCAGAGGGGACCAACAGACAAGGTCCATTAACGAGAGCACTTACGCAGCTACCCTGGCAGCAAGATCGTTCCGAATCCTGATGGCAATTGCGGCACGTTTCGACCTAGAGCTCATCCAATACGATGCGGTTAACGCGTTTGTGAATGCTGAGCTTCAGGAGGACGTGTTCATGAGAATGCCCAAGGGCTATCGCAAGCCAGGAAAGATCCTGAAGCTCCAGAAGGCGTTATATGGACTGCGGAAATCTCCACTGTTGTGGCAGAAAGAGTTTACAGGAACACTGAGAAAGCTAGGATTTGAACCAATCCCTCAAGAACCGTGTTGTTTTGTTCAAGACGGGATCCTGCTGTTCTTTTATGTTGATGACATAGTACTGGCGTACCGAAAAGTACAAGAACAGACAGCAAGGTCGTTAGTCAATCAAATCCAAAAGAAGTATCAGCTTTCAGGTGGAGAACCGCTGCAGTGGTTTCTAGGGATAGAGGTCATACGTGACAGGCCAAAAGGACTAATCTGGCTTTCCCAATCCGCTTATATCGAGAAAATCGCCAATCTCTCCGAGTCAACCGGAAAAAAGCACACATCCCCGATGAAAAGAGAAGAACTTCTTCCTTTTAAGGGCACGGCCCCCAAAATGTCTATACAGAAGTATCAACGAAAGACTGGGTCCATTCTCTACGCTGCCGTGATCACCCGACCCGACATCTCCTTCGCGACGTCAAGACTCTCGCGATTCAACATGAATCCTTCAGCCGAACACCATGAGGCTGCAGATCAGGTTCTGGACTACCTGTCGAACACAAAATCCTTGGCGCTGCAACTTGGTGGAGCAGATGACTTCCTTGTCGCGAGCGACGCCTCATTTGCCGACAATATTCTCGACCGGAAGAGTTCTCAAGCTTATGTAATGAAACTCTTCGGCGGAGTCATCGGCTGGCGCGCTAACAAGCAGGCAACAGTCACTACGTCAACCACGGAAGCAGAACTTCTCGCCTTGGCACAGGCAGCCAAAGAAGGGATATTTGTTTCCCGCCTGATAAAGGCACTTGGTGTTATTCTCGACGACCACAAGGTCAAAATTCAGTGTGATAACGCCCAGACGATCCGGCTGGTCACTGAAGAGATAACCCGACTGCAGACCCGACTGCGCCATGTGGATATCCACAATCACTGGCTAAGGCAGGAAGTGTTTAATAAAGGGATCGAGGTCGTATACGCACCATCCGAAGAAATGATTGCCGACGGCCTGACAAAGGCGTTGGTTCAAACTGCGTTTCAAAAGTTCGCAGATCAACTCGGATTGGTTGATATCACAGCACAGCTGGAAGAGAAGAAGCTACAAGAATTGCGGAAAGACCCTGAGAGTTCTCATCGGATTGGACTTCAGCCGGACGACGAGAGTGACTTGGAATAAGGGAGTTCGCAGCTTGGCCTTGAAAGGAATCGGCTGCAGCTGGGGGGGTGTGTCAGAATAAACGCCTCAAGGTTGAGTAAACGCCGGTAAGGTTTGAGGGAATATGGTGAACACCCATTATAGTTAATTAGGGTGCAGGCTTAAACGCCAGTTAAGATTAGAGTTATTTGAGGATGCATCCCTCGTCATGTATTGAAGTGTACATATAGATGGGAGAAGACCCACAAGTAAAAGAAGGACAATTAGACCCCGAATTACGACGTAGTGTTTCTGACACGTAGCTTCCATGTGAGCCATTAATCTTCAACTGCTGCGAGTTCATTACTGCGTCTAGGACAAAATCACTCTTTCTATAAGCCTTTCTTCTCAACAGAGCAGGTCACCAACTCAATATATGAACATTGTAGTTTCCGATTCGTTACACTGTCCTTTTGTCCAGAGAACATCCGATCATATACCTGTCCCGGCAGGGAGCCAGCACGAATGGCTCAAAATTTATTCTTTGCCATCGCGCAAAGAGCTACCAACAGTTCTGACGGTCCTGACTACAGCGCAATCTGCCTTGCCAGCCCCGATCTGCCGCTATGTGCCTATGTTCCGAATTATTACAGCTATCGAATTAATCTGGCCGCCAATGCTGCGTTCTTAGCCTTGTTCTCCCTCTCCTTTCTCGGCTATGTTCTTACTTATGCTATCACTCGACGCGGCCTCGCGTTCACCATTGCGCTTCTCCTCGGCCTCGCGTTCGAGATCCTGGGATATGTGGGACGTATTCTGTCGTGGAAGAATCAGTGGCAGGATACAGGATTCTTGATGCAAATCTGCTGCTTGACGATCGGGCCGGCTTTTATTTCGGCTGGTACTTACTTGTGTCTGAGGCGCATCGTCTACACCTTCGGGCCTACAAACTCTCGACTGGCGCCGGAGTGGTACACGCGAGTAGTGAGCACTCCCCTCCATCCGGATATCTGCTCTGAGGTTCCTCGGATGTAGAGCAAGGCTAACGCGTCTTTGCAGTTCATTCCCTGCGATGTCATCTCGCTCGTTCTGCAAGCCGTCGGCGGTGCACTGGCATCGATTGCCTCGCAGAACAACGACTCCGTCGATTTGGGTGATAACATTATGATAGCCGGCCTGGCCTTCCAGGTCTTCACGTTGCTGGTTTTTATCAGCTGTGGCGTCGACTTTGGCATTCGGTCCTATCGCCGCTACAGCCAACTCGGCGAAGAGGCATTCGACCAGAGTAGCGCTGCACGCAATATCCGTGGCTCCGTGCTCTTCAAAGGGTTCATCGCCGCCCTGAGCCTCTCGACTATCTGCATCTTCTGGCGGTCTGTCTACCGAGTGGCCGAGCTGAGCGACGGCTGGACCGGGCCTTTGATGCAGCGCCAGGGTCTATTCATCGGGTTCGAAGGAGTCATGGTCATCGTGGCGACTGTGGTGCTTAACATATTCCATCCCAGCGTCTGCATCAAGGAGATGATGGAGGGTGCAGGCGGTCTGGGAGGCAAGAGAGCCGCTTCAACAGATTCTGAGACCAAAGGAAGTGGTATCGTCAGTGATGCGGACGAGACGACTGCTCGTTAATTGTCAAGTCGAAGATGCGACGAGCAACGGCCAGCGTTCAATCTGTCTTTTGTCATCGATGCGCCATACTGCAAGAACCTCGAGATCTGTGACAGATGCTATGTCGACCAACAATATCAATTGCCGATGGAAGCCATAGTTTACATTGACAAGTCTGGATTTACATGGTTGACTACCGATTAAACACACTTCTTTTGTATGGCCAAATGTAGAGGCTGTTGTACAAATTTTGCAGTCTTTAAAAGGCGAAAAACATAGAAAGGGAGTTTGAAGATTGAGAAGGATTTAAAATGGGTTATAGAATTTAGAAATGTGTTTATACAAGGATGACTACCTTAGTGTAACGCCAGCTCATGAGCATGAAGCTATACAAGGGCAGGCTAGCTTTGATGCCTCTATCTATCATCGTACATTTCGTCCTATAAAGATAAAACTCTACTGGTGCTTGTGCTGAGAACGCTGTTTTGTCAATTGACAGGTCTTGGAGAAGAGGCCTCTCGTCATTCGACTTCCTGTCAAACAACAAAGGAAATTGCTCCGATGGCATCGTCCTCCCCCCGACAAGATATGCTCTTCCTGTATTAATGACATTGTCGCCACCTCGAGTGGACTGTCACGATCTGACACTAGTGTCTCGCTCCGTTTAGTTCAAGAATGAGGACCAATCCTCCTTCTTCACATACTCCTCCCAGGATTGAATGGGGACATCTGGGCCAAGCAACTGGGCATTGTCAGCGCGAGATACTCTTTTTAATGGCCACATCCCCGAGGAACTTACCTCTCTTCCGCGAAGAATGCCTTCGGCCTCAATGTACCTGTCCTCCAGAGTCATAACTTGACACAGCTCGGCGGTAGCATTGGCCAGAGGCGCTGGGAATCCTTTGCCCTCCAGGTGCGCCTGGAACTCGGCCGGTGTGACCTCCTTGAATTCGGTCTTGACGTTTAGGACTTTTGGAGATGAGGATGTTAGCTGCGCACTGTAGTCTGCGAGATTGTCGTTAACGGATAAGACGAGGAATTAACTCACTCTCGCCCCATAATTTCAACATTTGCCCCACCGTAATGTGCCTGGCGACAAGTGAGACGGACATGTTGAAATACTTTGCTCCGCCACGGAATATCTCCGCTGCTATGAGGCCAGTATCAGTGCTCGAAACGGCGGAAACTGCAGCAGTGTCCTTGTAGGGCTGGATTAAGGCGTATGACCCATCGGGTTGCTAAGCAGCGGTTAACACCTATGAGGATTTCATCCCAGGCTTGGAGAGAAGCCTTACCTTTTCGGGTCCAAACGCCGCGGAATACTTCAGCCAGTTCTCAAAGTAGAAGCTGATGAACAGGGTCGTGGTCTTTTCCCACAGTTGGGGGTAGAGCTTCTTCATCCCATCTCGGATATTCGTCTTGGCATTGTAAGGCAGCACATTTTGGTATCGGCCTCCTGCAAGCTGGGTGGCATCGGGTAGACTGCTGTAAATGAAGTGCTCCAGATGCGGGAGCTCCGATGCAACCTTTGCGATCAGGAGACCCTGCCGAACTTCGATCTCGAGTGAGTATTGGTCCCAGAAGTTGGTAATGCCAAAGATCAGATTCGCGCCGGCCAGTGCCTTCGCTACAGAGACTTCATCATCGAAGTTGGCAGCCACCATTTCGGCGCCTAGCGATGCCAGACGCTGGGCGGCGGGCTTGGTAGTATCTCTCGTCAACCCTCGAACGGCATATTTGTCTGATAAGTGTTTCAGGGCGTACTCGGCGACAGATCCACCCTTCTCGAGCAGTTAATGAGTGTTTCGAGATGAGATAGGTCGAACATCTGGCTTACCTGAGCCCCGGTTGATCCCAAAACGACGAGAAGCTTCTTAGCGCCCATGATCAGGTACTGTGATGATAAGTTGTGTAGAGTTAAAGATGAATGCTGGTGCAGCTAAATCGGGGTACTCGTAGGTGCGTCAAGTCTGAATATAAATGTTCTAGCTTGGTAACTAAAGATAGAATCACTTTTGACAAGGTCTCCAGCAAGTATATCCGTTATATATCACATTTTCTCTGTTCGAGTTCCAACCACGAATCTCATTCAGGGCTGTATGCATTGGGGTTTGTGAGTAATAAACAGGCCCACTAGCGAGTTGGTAATACAGTAGGTTCGTCCGCCGAGCAAGTATGTAGGCACTAGCGAACCAGCTGCGGGCGGGTTACTGATCGATATTTTCTTGAGGCTAAGTCCGTACCAACCCAAGGTAGCGCAGTGTATTTGTCGATTACCAAATGCCAAACGTTGTGTGTCTAAATTAAGAGTAGCGGGGAATCGAAATTATCTAAATCTGGTTGTTCCTAGCGGTTTAGTAATCTGACACCTGGATTCCGGACTTCGTTAAGGCTGAATGCCCTGGCAAAGAACTATCTAGCCGCCGCAACTCTGGCCCTCTGCTGATCGAAGAGCACGACTCTCTTCCCAAGAAGATGGCACGAGGCGGGGTATGTGCTAGGCTGGACAAATTGAATGCCCTGGAGTGCGTCAATCCCCACTTCAGCTGCAAGGTGGGTTAGTAATCGCGTTGCAGCGGTACCTTAGCGAGCAAGCGTCTTTAGGTACACAAGTACAGTAATGTACTCTCCGTTACTGTGCATGTGGTCCAGTAGCGTCGGCTCGGCGCTTCCTAGCCCCGCCTTGCCCGCTGGGGGCTCTCTAACCCGGGGCTCAATCCGTATCGGAGTTTACCTTTCATTCTCCTGCTTGTGGTTGGCCAGCGTCTAAGACGTACCGCTGCGGCCGAGACAAGCCCACTATAGCCCGAACTGCTTCGGAACAACAATTCAAGATAGGAGGCTTTGGTATTGCATACATACTAGGAAAATTATGGAGCAATCGTACGAAACAGACCATCAAAGGGCTTCCATAGGAAGAATCAATTCTCGATTACTTATCGCTGACTATGCGCATTGACGATATCAGCGCAGAAAGACTCGGCGCTTCGGAGGGCCACTTTGATGAGATGGCCCTCGCATAGTACGGAGGGAATGACCAAGGTGTTATGTCTTTGCGTTGAGTAGATTCGGGGCAACAAATAGATGGGGTTGCTTTCAGCTGCGGCCGTCTAAGCGTAGATCGGAGCCCCTACTAGTATATAACACTTTGATACGCTCAGCCGACAGCCATCAGCATTAGCTCCCTTAAGTGGCGAAAGAAGACGAACGTTAGCATACGTTCTCTTGAACACTAACATGGGTAGATCAAGGATCAATTGTAGCCAATTGCTAAGATAGTTTGTATATTCTCACGTATGTGACGGCTAAGATCAGCACCGAGGATAGTAACCCTTTTTGGATGCTGCGCCAACGTTGCCTCGCCTCTAGCCACCTCTCTCTTCATATATTTCCAGGTATACCCCTTCTCCGCGCTTGTCACGTTTAGTATTGCAATTATCATAAAGGCTGTTCGATTGCCATGCTGGGCCTATGTTCGGTCTGTCACGGCTCATTTGGTCCCTGGCAAGCTTTTTTAAACTAAAATCTTGAGTTGCTTCTCGGATTATGAACAAGCTGCTGTACAACCTCCCCTACTCTCTTAACATCCGGTATACTTCACCTCCAACTTCTCAGGGGTCTTGAATGGCGGGATCATTTTCAGGTCCACCAGCTCCTCAAACGTCGCGAGGAAGCTGTCGGCCGAGTCAACGAAGCCGTGCCAGCCAAGCTTCCTGTTCTTGTTCATGCTGATGCTGCGGCCCCAGTTTCCAAGAGTTTCACCATCAAGCAGTCCAAAAACGTCTCCGTGGTTTTCGAAGGGATCGTTGCGGTGCTCCAGGCCGTACTTCGCCTTCAGCTCAGCCCACTTAGCCAGGACCTCTGGTCGCTGGGACCAGGCGTCGAATGAACCACTAATTCTGAAGCTCCCTGCCGGACCGAACCCTCTGGGCGGCAGTGTCTGTGGCATCGTGATGGTCTGATACGCCGCGTCCTCTTCCTTGGGGACCTCGTAACGGACGCCAAAGGCAGCAGCAAGGATCGGCCAGAACTTGCCGTAGCTGAAGCTACCGCCATCGGCTATATTCAGAATCTCGTTGGCCGTCGTAGGAGTCTGGAACAGCCACTCGGCGCGATAAGTGAGGCGAGACGAAGTGACCTGCTTTTCGATGGCCCAAGCAGTACCATCACCGTGGAACTCCAACGGCTGATCCAATTCTTTCTGGATGGTAGCATAGAGTGCCAGCGCAAGGGCGATGCTCATAGCTGCTTCGGGCACCGCGCCAATGATAAACCCAGGCCTTGTCACATTCCATGTCGCACCGGTTTCTTCGGCCCACTTCCACAGGAGATCCTCTTGAGGGAAATAGAAATTCTCCTCCTTGAGATAGCGAGGGTCGGACTCCTCCATAGGGTTGAGGGTGGGGCCGATGTGTACTCCATAATGTTTACCGCCGGTCTGGAGGACGAATCGCTTAGGGATCTTCTTGCTGATCTTGAGAGCCTCAAGCAGGTTGGAAAGAAGAAGCGCTGTGAAGTGTTAGCCTTCCGATGCATGTAATCTGGCACCAAGCCAGTTACTCACTGTTGACTCGCTCCCATCTCGGCGGTATCTGACCACAAGCCACCTCCCTCCTTTGGCGGGGTCTGGATGTACGCGGCAAAGAGGACATAGTCGCTATACCTGGTCACTTCCGTGCTCACAAGCAATGCAGTTCGGACGGTTAACTGCACGACCTATACTTACATAGGTCCGGTCTTCTCGAGTCCTTTGGCAATCTGCTCCGGAGAATTCAAGAGATCAATGCTGAGATACGTGACATTGCCGCCCAGAGGTTGCGAGGGGGGCTTCCTGCTCAAGGCGTAGACGTTGCTCCACCTCTCCGGATGCTCGTTCAGGACTTTGGTTACGTGGGCGCCCGTGATGCCATTCGCACCGGCGACAAGGACCGATTGCTTCTCCTGGCCGCTGGCGTATTCGGGAAGGCCATAAAATATGCCGGAAGACTTTACTTGCGACGACATCTTTGTTCGTACTTTGCTTGCTGCTTTTCAACTCTGTATAAACTTCAATGTGTAGGATAGTGTTTGGATAACAGTTGCTAGTAGAGGTTGCCTCGTAGGTTTTATATATGAATTATTGTTTGCCAAAACGTTGTCTCATGGACATCTAGATCAAAATGTTCATTTCAAGATTTGTCACGTCATATTGTTACAAATGAGTAATCGGGTCGAAGTTGTCAGTCAGCGCCCGATAAACTCTACTTGAAATGGTGGTTTGGTGTGTCTTGATCGGGGTGGTGAGTAATCTATAGCGTGCGGTCTGTTTCTGCCAAGCGTGACTAATAAGCCCCGTGCAGAAGCAGCATCCGGGTCTTTATTGATACGTTTTGGACATATCAAATTATTGTACTCCATAATGAATAGCTAGGCGAGGTACTGTAGTTAACCACTTGAGATACAGAGAGTTCGTACGAAGGTAATGACTAATCCAAGGGCTATCCTCTTGCGAAATGAAACAGTATAGCGTCCACTACATACGGCATCTACGACTAGAATTCTTCAACGATCCCACGTAAATCTTCTGAGTCTGATTTAGCGGAGAACCCTAGTTTCTGTAATAAGAGCGATTACATTCCATAAGGCCGTCGTAGCTAGGCTTATTCCCCCCTATACTAGCTCGCAAGTATAGCCCTGTCACTCTATGAATGTGTCTCAAGCATGCTACCCTCCGGCACAACATAGTTCCATTAGTGTCTCATATTTATCGCCGATGGGCTTCGGGGGATAGATTCCTCACGTGTCAGCTTCGTAGGGCTGTTCACGATACGATATCGGCACGGTTTGGGCAAATCGGCAATCGGCATCGTCAAATTTAAGGTCTGCCGATAATTATCGTCTACCGTATCGGCAGACGGTTGAAGCTTGACGATACGATATCGTATCGTATCGTCATATCGTCGCCGATAATTTGCATGCCTTATTACCCTGAACAGGAAAATTTTTTTAGACACAACATATAATCTGTAATACTATATCAAATCCGTACTTTCTAACTTTAACAATAATTGGCTTGCCATCTCGCCTGGCCAAAATGTTTCCCTTCGAGAGAATGACTACTCGCTCTACGCGTGTCGACTACAGAGCCCTCAACGACGGTAGCGACGACGAAGCAGCGCCCGAAGACCGAGTCGCGATTTCCACGATGCCAGCCCCTTCTAGTCAATCAGCAGTAGACGGCTTTATCAATGTTCCTGACGACGAGATGTTACCTTCAGAATCAGCATCACAGCTGGAAGAGCTTACAGCAAGCTCCAAGACTTCCGAAACCTCAATCCATTCAAGCAACACGTTTCGCCAAGGTCGCACACGGCCAGCGCCGGTTACTGAGTGGCTATGGGCATACTTTGAGACTACGACTGTTAATAAGGAGTGGACGGTAAAGAAGACAAACAAGAGGAGATTGACAGATAGGGAGATTCGTTGTGCATATATAGACGATACGACAGGTACACAATGTGGTTGGAGAACTATGGATTCTCTACGACAAAACTCAACTAGCAATATGAAGGCTCATCTTGCAAAGCACTCTATTTATCCTCCAGACACTGAGGGTCGGAGTACAGGAGAGAAACAGCAGACCAGCGTCGTTAGCCTATGGGAAAAGAAGGAGAAACTAACGCACCAACAATTGCTAGAAAAGAACCTCATTCGCTGGATAGTCGCAGAAAAACAGGCTTTTACGACTATCGAATCTGCTACATTTCAACAGATCGTCCATGATATACCGGGCATTGCACTCCCATTCTCCTCTCGACATACACTTCGGAGGCGGCTTAAAGACGATTTCGATATACAGCGCCTTAAATTGAATGAAGAGCTTACCAGAACTTGCAGAACAATTGCTTTGTCTCTCGATGTTTGGACAAGCAGGAATCACCTTCCTATTATTGGTATAATTGGCCACTGGATCACAGAGAATTTTGAATATCGGGAGAGAGTGCTAGACTTCAAAGAGATATATGGAATTCATAGTGGAGAGAATTTAGCAGCTGCTGTAGAAACTACTCTTGTAGAGTTAGGCCTTGAACGCAAGCTGATCACTATTACTGGAGATAATGCTAGTAATAACGAGACACTAGCCTCTGAGTTGTTTCATTGCCTTTCCAGGATTTACAGGAGGAGAGTAATAATTCTGTTCTCTTATATCGTGGCCTGGATAGCTATGTCCGTTGCTTGGCTCACATCTTAAATCTCATTGTCAAAGATATACTTCAAGTATTGAAGTCTGGCAATGTCGAGGAAGCAAGCACTGCTTGCGATAACTTACGAGATGGGAAGTCTATTGGAGCTCAGACAGCCTTGTCAAGACTGCGAATATTAGCTCTTTGGATTGATCGAACCCCTATACGAAAGCAGAAGTGGAATGAAGTTTGTAAGATTAACAATCTCTCAGACAAATATATAGAATATGATGTCGATACGCGCTGGAATTCAACATTCCGTATGCTCGACGATGGCTTGGGTGCAAGACAACAGATAAGCAAGTTCTTGGAGCTACAGACTGAACTACCAGCATTCACGACACAAGATTGGATACGGCTCACACAGATCCACAAAGTACTCTCGAAGTTCAGCGAACTCACGTTGTTTATTTCAAAAAGAAAGCCACTGATAAGCCTTGCTATTCCTATATACTATGAACTTCATGATTTTCTCCACGATGCGTCCGAATTTAAGAATGACTTTGTAGGTTTTGACGCAGACATTGGACTGGCGGTACAGGAAGGAATAAAGAAGTACAATAAGTACTATAATCTCATGGATGAATCTGATGTGTACTATACGGCTCTCGTCCTGGATCCTCGAGTAAAAGGCAATCTGATCTTGGACGAATTAAGTCAGGACAACAATTCTGGTAGGATGATTCTACAAAGTATACGCGGGAACCTCCATCAACAATACCCGTTGGCTGTTGTGCGGCCGGGGTCGCTGACCGAACCTGGACAGTATTCTGCCTCAGACAGAATCGAGGATCGTGATGTCGAGTCTAGGATGCTGCAAAGGCTGCAGCCACGAAGCCAGACTAGTAGCACTATCTCTGATATTGACATGTACTTCGATAGTCCTGTGGTTAGTGTTATTAATGACACAAAAGATCCAAACTGGCTTTGCAATTGGTGGCGTATTCATCAAGATGAGTATCCGCAGATGGCCGCTGCGGCTAGGGATTACTTGGGAATCCCAGCTTCCGAAGTTGCAGTGGAAAGATTGTTTAGTGCGGGAAGAGACTTGCTTGGTGTTCGGAGGCACTCTATGAAGGCAGACACTATGAGAATGTTGATGCTCATGGGAGACATGTACGATAATTGAGTTATTGTATGATTAGCATAGGCAAAATACAATGTTTAGACACATCCTGGGTAATTATCGATCCCGCAAAAAATTCACATAATTTATTTTGCCGATTTGCCGATATCGTCACCGTTCTGCCGATATCGTATCGGCGAACCAGAGGTTCGACAATAAATATCGTCAAAGGCAATCGGCAGATATTAGGAACTACGATATCGTATCGTCGACGATATCGTATCGGCAATATCGTCAATATCGGCAAAACGTGAACACCCCTACCTGAGCTTCGAGGATAGCCGCGGCCGCCTGCCGTCTGCTCTGACGATGGAAGGTTGTAAAACTGTAATTTGACCCATAATTAAGGAATAAATGACGAGGAATGCTATCTACCTCGTAGACGAGCTATCCAGATAAACATCGTCCTAGATTACAAAGAATTTCCCCCCCGGCTCCACGCAAGACAACGTATATCTTTAGTTCATTATTCAGGGATTGACTAAGCGAGGAGTAGTCTTTGGGTTGTTCAATTCAAGATGGATCATTCTTATGAATACATGTGGTTTTATTTGCTTACGCGAAGTCTTATTTGCGTGATATCGTAATTGTATCCGATCTCGACCGGAGAAGCAAAGCGGATTCATGGTGAGGACAACAAATTGCGTTAGGCATGAGACGATTGCATGATGACGGACGAGCAGATATCAAATTATACCGAAATTTGCCATGAGATAATTTGTCACCGCAATTGCATCAGCATCTTGTGTCACTGTAGAGAAGCCTCTGTGGTATCCGTTATTCTATTTCAATTTTCCTGTCGCTAATCGTTGCGAGGCTTGCCTCCGTGCATCGTGATCCCGTCAATGTCTTGTAATAATACTATACAGCCTGTCTATTGAGCCACGACAACACCCCGGTACCTCATCTGGCCATCTGCCAGCGTCTTCAGCGCGCCTTCAATACCTTCAATACCTTCAGCGGTCATGGGCCACTCCTGTGTCTGCGGCTTGACGCCAAACCTGGCGCTGAACTCGAGCATCTTCTGCACTTGAAGATGAGGCGCAGTCGCCGAGCCCTGAATGCTACGGCCCTCGACAACCACTGGCAGCATTGGTACCGGGGTCTTATCGAATCCAACTGTCAGGGGATGGATAACGCCCAATGAAGCAATAATCGGTAAGTAGCTGCCAGACTCTGTCAGTTCTCTGCAGCCAGGCTTGTTACGCCACGGAAAGGGAATTTTAATGTGCTTACAGGTCAAAGTCTGGCAGCTCGGAGGTGGTGATAAGTAGGTGATCAATCTTCTTGACGAGCTTCTCGTCGAATTTGGTTACGCCCTTGGTGGCATAAAACTCGCTGGCACCGAATCCCAGGGCCTCCTCCCGCTTGCTGTCGGTAGAGGAGAACGCAATGACGGTAGCGCCGAGCTTCTCAGCGAACTGGATGGCCAGATGGCCGAGTCCGCCGATACCGACGACTCCTACCACGTCGCCGGCGACAACTGGACGGCCGCCGGAGGTGACAAGGGCGCCCCACACGGTCGCTCCACCACACAACAAAGGCCCAGCCAGGCTAGACTCAAGACCATCGGGGAGGACGTGCAAGTTCTTGGCGGACCAGACCACGTGGGAGCCGTAGCTTCCCTGGTCGTGGTTTGCCGAACCAAATTCTTCCCTCTTGAGACAATATTGGTCCGCGCCTAGTGCGACAAAACATATTAGCCTGACGTGTCCCGATTGTTATGGCATCGGGTCCCGATGGATGCCACGCGTGACAGAATATCTGTCAGAATAAACGCCTCAAGGTTGAGTAAACGCCGGCAAGGTTTGAGGGAATATGGTGAACACCCATTATAGTTAATTAGGGTGCAGGCTTAAACGCCAGTTAAGATTAGAGTTATTTGAGGATGCATCCCTCGTCATGTATTGAAGTGTACATATAGATGGGAGAAGACCCACAAGTAAAAGAAGGACAATTAGACCCCGAATTACGACGTAGTGTTTCTGACAGGTTTCCTCTCACCCTTTTGGCCTAGTGAGAAAGTGTAGTCCCAGCCAATACAGCTTGCCGACCAGCCTAACTCGATAAGATTAAATTATTCCATACCCAACTCTCAAACGGATGAACATATTTTCATATTCAACATTAGAACGTCATCTAATCCTGTCTTAGTAGTGCTACCGAGAAATTCGATGAATTCTTTCTATATTCATAGTCTCTAATAAAATAGTTTTTTTTATATTGGTATCACGTAAACTCCGGAATTTTGTCTCCCTCCTCGAGTTGTCCCAGGGCAGAGGCTTCCGTGCGAAGAAGCTGTTGCTTTCAAGCTGAAGCTAATTTTGTCTCTTCACTTAATAAGAGTACTTATGTAATTGAAGCGATAACTGGTGATAACAGATATTTATTTATCTCTACTTTTTACACCTTAGTGAATTTTTATTTGCTACTAACTGTGCTTGAGTCTTCGGTCCCGACTCCCGACTCTCCTACAAAAGCCACCTTAGGCAAATGGCTCCGTGGCTGGCATTTTGGCTCAGGAGAGAGTCTAATGCCCTCATCTACCATACATATTTTCTTAGGGGTTACCTGCAGTACTCTTTAAGATCTTTACCCTTACCAGAATACTTGCAGCAGACATGTTCTCGTCTCTTGCGGCCAGCCTTTGAGTGCCTCTCCATTGTAATATTGTATTCGTGTACATCGTGGTACAGACCCTTGGCAACACATGATGTCTAATCAATTCTTGGCCATCTTAGGCTTGTAGGAAGACAGATACTGGGAGAAAGAGTTGGGCTCAAGTCATATAGGAACGATACACCTCTATGGGCTCCTGAGATAATATGGACGGGAGTCGAGCATCATCACTGCCATTAATACGGTGCGAGCAATCATTGCTGCGGTCGTTATCTCTGCCCGATGCCACCTAGCTTTTCAAGAATGAAGGTACTCTGGGGGGCAGCAGAATTAAACACGTGGCTTGTGTAAGTGATGTAAGATATTGAAAATCAACTCTAGCCACGCTGATATGGCGTCTTTAGATGAGTTTAAACTCCTTTTTTTTTCTTTTTTTCTTTTTGCTTTAATTTTTTTTAACCTTCATGACACGATCCTCTATAATCCCTTCCTCACCCTTATTTTATTTTTTTCTGTACATCGGAACCACCGCTTTCCGCACCTACGGCAAATTATTTAAGCTCATTCAGGGTAGTGTAGATATCTGGGCCCAGAGGCGTCCAGCCCAAGGATTTGGAGTTGTTGCACTCGATGAGCATGTTACCAGCAATGTACCTGGCGACGAAGCCGGCTTCGCTGTAGGGGACCGACTTGGTCTCGGCAGCCGGGATCTTGCCGCGGCGGGCCTGGACCGCGGCGAAGGCGGCAGCCAGCTTCTTGCTAGGCTCCTCGCTGTACTTTCCGTTGTACCAGTGAGTGTAGACGTCCTCGGGCTGGTAGGTGGCCACGGTATCGAGGACCTTCTGATACACCAGCAACATGAGCGAGACGACGTCGTCGACGTGGATGACGCCGAAGACGGAGGTGCCGCTGCCGACGTAGGCGCCAAATCCAAGGGATTCCGTGTTGCGCATCATGTAGTCCACCCACACACCGGGGGCGAAGGCGGAGGCAGCACCGACAGACTTGCCGATGTGGCCGTCGCTGTGGCCGTAGACTCCGACCGGGCAGACAAAGTACACCTTAGCTTCTCCCTTGACGGCAGCAGCGAAGAGCAACTCATCGCAGGGGCCGTTCGGCTGGTTTGCTGCGCTGATGGTGCGGACGTCCGCCGGGTTCGCATCGTCGAAGCGGTGCTCTGTGGGGATGAAATCGCCGGTCTCGCTGTTGTCGACAAAGTTGCCAGCACCGCTCAGATGGTAGACCACCGAAGTCTCGCCAGTCTGCTCCTTGTGCGTGCGCGCGCCGCGGATGATAGCCTCCGTGACGGGGACATTCGTTGAAGCGGCGCTGTTGAGCACAAGGGAGTGCTGCGACGCCAGCTTCTCAATCTCATCGAGCTGGTCGAAGGTTCCGTGGACGACGGTGGTGTTGCCCAGGTCACGCAAGACGCCGTCCAGCTCCGTGCTGCGGAGGAAGAAAGTGACTGGGGTATCGGGGTACTTGGCACGAAAAGACGTGATGAATGCGCCTATGGCGGGTTAGTGGAGTTCTCTTGGACCTGCTCCCGAGGAACTATTGTCTCGACGTACCCCCGATCTGGCCTGACACTCCCAGAAACAGTAAAGAAGACATTGCTGAAGGTAATTCAGACGAGTTGATTGGGTCCAAGTGCGTTTCGTTAACTCGGGTATGGTATCAGAATTGGAGCTCGGTTCTCTATTTTGGGTAGGTCTTGTTATAAATCAGGGTGCTGCAGAACAACTCTGAGTCCTCAGGCCACACCGACAGTCTTTCTTGAACATTATATTCACCAGGCACACCAAGCGCTGCAGATCCATTATTATGTAAGACCGGCCCAATATTGCAAGGTGTAAGACCTACGTTCATCCGTGCATCCGTGCATAGCGTAAGCCGTAAGTTCATCCTTGTCACGTTGACGGCAAGTATCTTAACACCTTACCCTAGTTCCGAATCACGGAGTAAGGAGTTAAGCTACGGGCGCATGGTAGATATCTCAGTAGTTGCTGATGGACGCTTGCAGCTGGTCTCAAGGTTGTGTGGGATACAGGGCTAACATGACTCAAAAAGGTAGAATTAAGCAGGGTAGTACGGTGATCAAACTTAACTTTCGGCGGGAGATCATACGCAAGCGAGCATAGGAAGAATTACTAATCAGACAATAGGTTCCTACATCAGCCCTGGGATCAATAATCAGATAATCAGGAAATCCATGATTTCCCCCACTACGATGGCAGCATTTTCAGCCTGCGGATCTGGCAAGCCAGTTATCGGTATCAAGTAATTTATTACTACTTTGAATAGGTTGACTTCAGGTAGCGTACAGAATGACATTTTTGAACACAAACTGTTGGCGTTGGAAGGCAGGAGAAATAGGTCACTACATGATATGTAGACTTACCTGGCGTGCAACCCCGGATTCGGGATTCGGGCGTGCTTATCTATAGTACAATGCCATTTGCTTCGAATTTTGTTGTTAAATATTAACTATTATATAAAATGCGTGCGGCATATTAAAGTAATAATGTGTGACATATACAGGGCCACATATTATAAAAGGACTATAGAACAAGAATTACAAGACAACTGTGTCCCAATGGCAATTCCTTTTCACATTATTGTCAGCATTGTTCAATAAGTTATATGATAGAAGGGTCGCCGATCAGTCGCAGCTGCGACTTCTTCAGGACCTAACCCTATTGATGATTAATATCACGGGACGCGAAACTAGCATCTTCTGTCGTGCATCGTTATCACTCTCTGAGAGTACTGTCCAATCGTAAATCACGTTGTATCACACGCGAGATGATGCTCGGATCTATATTTTGTGATTATTTCTAGGATTTCACTCTTAGATCCGTAATCACCGGCAAACCTAAGCCGCGTGGATATTTGTAGACACATCGACCAATCGAAGGTATAACACGGGACTGTTCGCTCCCATTGTTTCCTCATTATTGCTGCAGCCCTGCGCTCGAATACTATATCTTCTAGAACCATGTCAACTTACGAGACTGCCAAGGATCAATTCATCGACGTGAAGGGTGTTAAATATGCCTACCGCTACTTTGGAGCGTCAACCGGGACCACATTGGTGTTCAACGTGCATTTCCGCGGTACGTCGGATCATTGGGACCCCAACTTAATCAACCCAATCGCATCTACACGTCCAGTTCTCCTCATCGACAATTCAGGAGTAGGACGCAGTGGCGGAGAAATCCCCGATTCTTTTACGGGATGGGCTCAGAACATTGTCGATGTCATCGAGGCACTCAATATCAAAGAGGTGGACGTGCTCGGCTTCTCGATGGGCGGCTTTGTTGCACAGCTCATCGCACTCAATTGTCCTCACCTTGTTAGAAAGTTGATACTTGCCGGTACGGGGCCGAGCGCTGGTCCTGGCGTCCAAGGTGGCAAGCCCGAGTATTTTGGACTTCTTGCTGCTGCCGCAACGGAAGAGGAATATCACAACGGCTTTTTGAAGACTTTCTATAGTCTTAGTGATAAGAAGGGTCAGGGTTAGGGTCAGGGTTAGGGTCAGGGTCAGGGTTAGGGTTAGGGTCAGGGTTAGGGTCAGGGTTAGGGTTAGGGTTAGGGTTAGGGTTAGGGTTAGGGTTAGGGTTAGG